>NC_133903.1:58358738-58360399 GCF_964199755.1 Larus michahellis | reverse complement strand
CTAACCCTAACCCTAACCCTAACCCTACCCAACCCTAACCCTAACCCTAACCCTAACCCTAACCCCTAACCCTAACCCTAACCCTAACCTAACCCTACCCTAACCCTAACCCTAACCCTAACCCTAACCCTAACCCTAACCCTAACCCTAACCCTAACCCTAACCCTAACCCTAACCCTAACCCTAACCCTAACCCTAACCCTAACCCTAACCCTAACCCTAAACCCTAACCCTAACCCTAACCCTAACCCTAACCCTAACCCTAACCCTAACCCTAACCCTAACCCTAACCCTAACCCTAACCCTAACCCTAACCCTAACCCTAACCCTAACCCTAACCCTAACCCTAACCCTAACCCTAACCCCTAACCCTAACCCTAACCCTAACCCTAACCCCTAACCCTAACCCTAACCCTAACCCTAACCCTAACCCTAACCCTAACCCTAACCCTAACCCTAACCCTAACCCTAACCCTAACCCTAACCCTAACCCTAACCCTAACCCTAACCCTAACCCTAACCCTAACCCTAACCCTAACCCTAACCCTAACCCTAACCCTAACCCTAACCCTAACCCTAACCCTAACCCTAACCCTAACCCTAACCCTAACCCTAACCCTAACCCTAACCCTAACCCTAACCCTAACCCTAACCCTAACCCTAACCCTAACCCTAACCCTAACCCTAACCCTAACCCTAACCCTAACCCTAACCCTAACCCTAACCCTAACCCTAACCCTAACCCTAACCCTAACCCTAACCCTACCCTAACCCTAACCCTAACCCTAACCCTAACCCTAACCCTAACCCTAACCCTAACCCTAACCCTAACCCTAACCCTAACCCTAACCCTAACCCTAACCCTAACCCTAACCCTAACCCTAACCCTAACCCTAACCCTAACCCTAACCCTAACCCTAACACCTAACCCTAACCCTAACCCTAACCCTAACCCTAACCCTAACCCTAACCCTAACCCTAACCCCTAACCCTAACCCTAACCCTAACCCTAACCCTAACCCTAACCCTAACCCTAACCCTAACCCTAACCCTAACCCTAACCCTAACCCTAACCCTAACCCTAACCCTAACCCTAACCCTAACCCTAACCCTAACCCTAACCCTAACCCTAACCCTAACCCTAACCCTAACCCTAACCCTAACCCTAACCCTAACCCTAACCCTAACCCTAACCCTAACCCTAACCCTAACCCTAACCCTAACCCTAACCCTAACCCTAACCCTAACCCTAACCCTAACCCTAACCCTAACCCTAACCCTAACCCTAACCCTAACCCTAACCCTAACCTAACCCTAACCCTAACCCTAACCCTAACCCTAACCCTAACCCTAACCCTAACCCTAACCCTAACCCTAACCCTAACCCTAACCCTAACCCTAACCCTAACCCTAACCCTAACCCTAACCCTAACCCTAACCCTAACCCTAACCCTAACCCTAACCCTAACCCTAACCCTAACCCTAACCCTAACCCTAACCCTAACCCTAACCCTAACCCTAACCCTAACCCTAACCCTAACCCTAACCCTAACCCTAACCCTAACCCTAACCCTAACCCTAACCCTAACCCTAACCCTAACCCTAACCCTAACCCTAACCCTAACCCTAACCCTAACCCTAACCCTAACCCTAACCCTAAC
>NC_133903.1:54578738-54623738 GCF_964199755.1 Larus michahellis | reverse complement strand
ATATGTTATCTCAAAATTTCTGGTGCTTTTCTTGTAACAATTACTGTAGCAAAAGCAACAGCTTCCTCTAGAAAATGTACACTTGTGGGTAAATTCGCTCCCGTGCGTGTCCGTGCGGGTAAGCAGAATGGCAACATCAGAAATTAAGTCTACGTTTAATAATAAAAAGAACAAATCAGTATTCATAGGCAGATACGTGTATCTTCATTTTAGAAATTTATGATGTATTTTTGTACTATTTTACATCGTTTGGGTTTGGCTAAATATATTGTTACTTAAGAGGGGTGCACTGGGTACCGCTGTCTTCTTCTTTCATTGCTGGTTGCAATTCTGCACTGCTCTTTAGCACTTTACTATTTTATTTTATTTTTTTAATTTTACATCTAGTAATTATTGCTCGTCTTTTACTCTGGAGCTGTTCACATGAAGACCTTGAATCTCTGACTCCATGGATATATTTCACAAACAAGCTAATGATATTCTCAAATTAAAATACGGATCGTCGAATATTTCAAATTACGATGTGTGAAAAAAACAAACCAACAACCAAGTTACGCTGATCTGAAGCCCCAGAAGTTGTTCTGTGCCTCGTCCTTTGCAGTACCACGGGGCCAGGCGATACCCCAGCGGCTCCAGGCTGGGGGGCGCGGGGGAGGCGGAGAGCTCTGCTCCAGCAGTGCCTTCTGCCGGCGGAGGGCCGGAGGAGCAGGGCACCAGCCCACCGCCCCCTTCCCAGCCCCCGCGCAGGTTATCGCAGCCGCTGCCTGCTCAAGGTGGGCTTTGTGGATGGGTTGAGATCCAAGGGAAATTTGATTGTCCGCCCATAAGGAGCCACGGATTTTTTTTTTTAAAGTCCTGGGCATTTCACACCAAAAAAAAAAATAAAAAATTTCAAAATCTGTTCATCAAAAGAAATTACTGATAGAAAAGATTTCAGGTCAAGCTTGTTAGTGGTACCCTGCAGCATCCTGATGAAGGAGCTTGGGATTGCAGATTGGGACTCAGGGAGGACAATGAAGACCAGGAAGAAAAAGCAAAAATAAAAGGTTGGACCCTGCCGGCTGTAATTCTTACCCGAGTGAGCGCTGATCTCAGTAGGAGGCAATGCTACACGTGTGAGTAGGGCTTGCAGGACAAGGACCTTGTAGAGAGGCAACTCAGCTCAAAAATTCTATACTCAGCAAACACATATAAAGTGGCTGTTTATATTTTTATAGTGCCACAGGTATGACTGGGGTGTATGAGCACACTTGGTATTTTCTGCTGGAACTCCATTACTGTGGGGAGAAGTTCTGGTTTATGTCCTCTTGGAGAAAAAGTGGAAGCAAAGCTTTAGATGATCTTTTTCTGCGCGTCCATCTTCCATGCTCTAGGATACTTGCATCAAAATAACTCATTTGTTTCTAAGCGCAATGTTCTTTTCCGTATCAAAGGGGAGAAGAAAACAAATAATGGAATCATTAATTTTAATCTGATTTCAGAACATAGGGAACCATTCTAAACCTCTATCTTGAAATATTTTCAGGACAAACAGTATAAATTAACTTTTTTTTTCCATTAGTAACTTTCTACACAGAGAAAACACATTTTCAGGCTATTCTATTTATGTTCCACATGTTGCTGCAATTGCCTTGAATTGGATAGTGTAGAAAATCCTTTTTCTATCTAATCTCGTTCTTCACACTGTATATAAGTAGGGCAATATTATCCTAGAACTCCAAAAACTTTATGTACACAACATCTTATTTGAAATTAATGGGCACATTCACAGTACCAGAAATCCATTTATTTTAGAAAAGACGTATCATCTTTTTGGGGGCTTGCCATGTCCCAACAGAGCAGGGTCAAGCTGAATATGGAGCTGTAGGTTGATTTATCTCCAGGATTCTTGCAATTTCTCAGATGTCTGCTGGCATCACATCCAGGTAGGGATAGCATAAAGTGACATTTACTATTTCGGTCTTAAAGTGAGTGTGGATATTGTTGCTAATAATCATCCTCTTGTAAATTATAAATGTCAAGGACACCCAAAACCACGTGTTCACTGTAGCTTCTTTTTTAGAAAGAAAGTCTCCCATTTGCAGACATTGCCAGGCTTGGGTTGGTCCCTTTGGCATACAGCACAGCGTTATCCTTTAAGATGTTTGACCCCTGCCTTTAACTTCTCCAATATAAATTAATAAAATGGGGATTTTTTGTTAAGGGATGGCACCACTTAAAATCCATGTGACCTACAATTGCTGTGCTTTAGGTTGCCATTGGTAATATCAGTTCTTAAAAATAAGAGTAAATGGGGCTGACCTGGGCCAGTCCTGAAATCAGAGAATATTCTCAGTGTTACCAGGAGTGGTACTATGGAGCTGGCAAGAAGTTTCTATTACTATTATTAAACCAAAAGCACTGCAGAGCACTGGGGTGCAGCAGCTGAACGAGGCAGAGAGCCATGTGCTTTGCTGCAGTACAGGAGTGGTGACATATCCCAGAGGTAGCTGCCATCGCCCCAATTCTTCCTGAACTGGGGACTCTGAAAGGGGCTTCCCAGCAGCTCAGCAGCCGCTCTCCCTTCGCTCCCAGCACATCCCCACTATCGAGCAGAAAAGCTCAGAGGACCCCATCCAGTAAACTCCAGCCAAGAAAATCAGGATCTAGACCATACATGGTTGTGGTAGGAAGGTAGTACATTACCTGAATGTTCCACCCAGTGTTGTGTCCCCCCCCAGTCAGCCCAGTGGTGTTCTTCGCTTTGCTAAATGGCTGTTCTCAATGCTGCTACGCAGCCGCCATGCGACAGCACAGCAGAAGCAGCATTACATGAGCGGATGAAATACAGCTAATTTATTAGAGTGAATCAAAATCAGGACTTAAGTTGCATTTTGAAACCTTAAAGATCTCAGTAAGTGCTTTATAACTGTTACCTTTTCAAAGTTAAATAATCGGGAATGTTTATGGAAAAGGTAACAAGTATAAATGGCTCTTTGAATGAGTGGTAATTCTCTAATTTGAAGAGTAGCAAAATGAAAAAGCGTGGAAGAATAGACCAGGGACTATAAACTGTAGCTAATTCACAGTCCTACTTCTGATGTTGCTCAAACTACTGATGATTGGGTTTTCTTCGGTAAAACTGTTGCACAGTCAGAGTACAGCCCTTAAAGCCTAAAAGGCTGAAGATTTAAGTGCCAATTCAGCAAATTATTTAAGTCTAAGCTCATGCTTAAATTTGTCCTTCTTCCAGAATGCACTGTTAAAATTTCTCATTTAGTGCGCGAGAAGGGCATATTTAATCTCATTAAATTTAAAGAAAATTTTATCACTAGTGCCGTAAATAAGGATGGACTTCAGGGTGACAAATGTGGGCTGGGTGAAGCATGAGAACACCGCCATGAAGGAGGATACGTCTGTAGTCAAAGCTGCACATTTTCTGAAGGTCTTTTCAGGGAAATATCAGGTATCATTTTTTTCTGTAAAATCTGGCTTTCCTGTCTTGCACGGAAATAGTTGTTTGGACCTTCAGTTTAGCAGGAGCCTATTGAATGCCCTGTATTGTTCTACACACGCTCCCCCCGCCAAGTTATTCTAATTAATGGCTATTGATTTAAGTATTTTCCATTCTATAAAAGATAAGGATAGCAAAACAAGAATCTCCAGTTGGTTTCTCTATTAAATAAATCTGAAGAAATATTTGTACATAGGATGGCTATTAAGTGCATTGATCTGGATTTTATTTAGTAGGAGAAAGACCCAGTCTTTGGGTCCACATCTGAAAGACAAAAGCCCAAAAGGAGAAGGAGATATATGGTGTCAGGTTTAACTTCTTTCCAACTTGGTATAACAAGAGAATTTTGCTCACTCCTTCTGCCCCAAACCCTTCCCCAGGCTCCTCTCTGGGCACACACAGTGTGTGGTGGGTGGTACATGACACACCTGAAGAGGAAATGTTCAGCTGCTCCTTTATGCCATGAAAATTAGTTCTTCAGAGCTTCCTCCCGTATTAGAAAAGCTAAAAAGCAAAGCAAATGGGGCAGGAGTTATCAAGCTCACCTCTGATGGTGTACTGTATTTCAGGTTTCTTACACTGAACCTTTAATGAACTGGTTTTTGCAGCATGTGGGCAGAACCGCTCTTGCCGGAAGGAGCTGTGGGGTCACATAATAGTTGTAGAGAGAAGACACTATTCACACTGGTGGTTAGTCCATTTCAAATGGACAAGACAGCATCTCATTTCTTCTCAGAATTTCTACCTAGGGTGGTGACTATTACTCCTTTGGGAAAAGTGCATTTGCATACCTGTCCCAGATGGTATCCCACAGGTTTACTGAACAAGCCATACCAGAAAGATAGGCTGTAGCCAAATATTTAGAATTAAAGAAGAATTAAAGGATGAGGTGGGCTACTTGGCACACTTCGATTAGGAGGAGGCCAGGCTGATATTGCTGAGGGACCATGCAGGACCTCCTCTTGCCTTGGGACACAGGCGATGGTGTTCACTAGACAGTGTCGGGTGGGAGATGTTTAGCCCTTTTGCCCCCTTGCCATGTCTTTTTGACTCAGGGTAAACCCAAACATGTGAATAATGGAAGCAGTTATCCCAGTCACATTTTTTTGCATAAAAGATTGCTTTAATAGGGGATGCCTTCAAAACAAACAGTGTAGTACATTTAATGAAAAACTGTCAATATTATAAATGTTTTCTGAAAATGTGGTATTTTCCAATGCCTTTTGAAGTAACGACCATGAGTCATTGTCAGTGTCTCTTTCCCTATTACCGGCAAGTTTCATTAAAAGTCAGCCCAAGGAAATAAGGTATGTGTTTTGTTAAACTGTTCCAGCCCAGAAATCTTCCAAGCAGGATTAGCAACTGCAGCACTTCAGCCTTCATGATTTTGTCTTGGTCGTGCAACATTTAGTGTCTTTTTGAAAACCTTAGCAACTGGAGTCAAACAAATGCTTGGAAATCCAAATTTTTGGAAAATATGGTTTTGTCCTGCTAGAACTGCCATATTTTGAAGCCATTATTTTTAAGAGTTTCATATATGAGAGCTTGGTGGGCCTGGCATAATAGGGATATGAAGATGGATTATGGAGAGACCCAGAGTACTCATTAGGGTAGAGCAAGGGAGGCCAGACTGCTTGCTGAACTGAATGACTGATGGTGCTATCCTGCGCCTTCCTTTCAGAAGACAGCGTACTGCATTTTGTGTTTTAATTTTAAAGATAATTACTTTAATTTAATTCAGTACTTTTTAGGAAGGTAACAGACATGAGAACATTTGTTATGGGCCTATCATCTCACATGTTTGAATTTGTTCCTGGTTAGTGAGGAGTGCTGGAAAATAGGCTCTCTGGGTGGCTTCTACGGGCCTTGTGATCTTCCCTGTGTAACGGTATCTGCGTCATCAAAAAACCCTTCGGCACCTCAGCATACACTGTTTTAGAGGCTTCTTCCCAGTAATATGAGTAGAGAAGTCTAGAGCTGAATGTCCTTGGAGTCCTTGGTCCCTGTGTTTGGCTTGTTGGCAAAGTAGTGTGAGGCTGCACCTATATTAGCTTTAATTTTGGATCAGGATCGCACTTCTGAAGCTTCCTTCCCCTATGGCCCCTTGGTTTGCATTGCAGAGAGGTCTTGGAGCTTGCAGCTGTGCTCCTTCTGGATAAAACCCCAGCTGAAAGCTGCGCTCCAGCAACACGCTGGCTGCTGCGGGGTCAGAGCAAGCCCCAAACAGCCCCATCTGAGACATGGGTGCCACTGCTGCACTCCAGGTCTGCTCCTTCGGGGTCACGACATGGTAATGCAGACATAGGCTACTGCTGCTCCTAAATCCGTGTTCAGACACCTGATTTTCAAAGGACCCTAAGTACTGTACCTTTGAAAATCAATTTTACTAATTGGCACCATATTAACAAAACTGCTTCTACTCTCCCTGTATCTCCTTGTTCATAAACATTTATTTCACTCTTGTAAACAAGCGTGGAAAAATTTGGTAGAGCACATCAGCCTTTTAATAGCACCTAGATGTTGGCCACAGTGGCTTGTCCAGCGTGGGAAGGTGCGCTCGAAAAAGCAGGAGCTCTGAGGGGCATCCCCAGAACGGCTGTTACCTTGAGCAGTGATTGCAGTCAGAATAATAACGAATGTAAAAAGCCCGTGTTGCTCACTTAAACAGGCCACATCTCAGGAAGCCACTCTAGTAATATATTTATACAATGATGTGAGCTGTGATTAATGAATTGCTGAGTGATAACAACCTAATTGCATGGGTGGGGGCCTTGTATTACTAACCAACCTGCTATACTGTGATTAAAAGTAACATAAACTTCATAATGGTTTAAAAAAGTTTTTTCTACTTACTTTCCAGATTTCGTTAGGCATGTTTAATAAAGAAGAGGAAACAGTTTCATTAAGAAACATAAAGTGATCCTTTTTATAGAGCAAAGGCACTTTGCTCTTTACATGTCCTCCCTTAATACCCTGTGCTTAAAATTAGCACGTGGCAGAGCTGAATATTGTTTTTAAGAACAAACCCATTTCTATGCTCCCAAACCAAATGCAACAGGAAAAATACTATTAATTCAGGACAAAATATAAAAAGGGGATTCAATTTTAAACTGCTTGTGGCAATGAAAAAATATAACTTCAAATGTGAGCCAATTCATTGAGGCCTTAACATTCATTTGTTGCAAATGGAGGGGGCAGCGGAACCCAAGGCCGGAGCCAATTGGCGTCTTCCAGGCAAGGAAAGGTCAAGTGGTGGCTCGCCGTGTGTGTGCTACTCCTGGGCTTTGTTAAAATGCTGGTATTAAATAGAAGTTACATCTGAGGTCAAGTGACCGCAATAACAGGGGACACAGCAAGCCCTCAAATCATTCCCCGTGATGAAAATGACATGGAGCTGACATAATATCTGAGGTGAGATGAAACTGAAATCCTCAGCACCTGAACACTTCACCTACTGATGGGTAACCTGACCCTAACCAATCTTATAATCATATCCATGTCAAGGGGGAAGCTGCATTTCCCGGAGCAGAAGGTACAGTCACTCGGTTGTTTTTTTTTTTTTGGCTCTGACTCTGCTTCTGGAATGATGTTGTTAAAAGTTTCGATACTCTGCTTTAAGCCTTTCAAATCGATGTCTTCTGCGAAAAATCAGCTCCCACCTGGGTGAACAGACACCGCTTTCGCTGGTCTTTCTGTTCATTCCGGGTGGTTTCTGCTGTGCATTCACGACGCAGTAGCTGTGTGTGCTAAACGTGGCCCTCGGTGCATTTTAAGAGATGCAGGTTGGGATCAGATATGGCACTTTCAAACTAAAGACCACCAGAGAGCAAGAACTTGGGGTGATTGTGATTTGTTCAGTGATGGTAAGTGTTTTCTGGCACAGGAAGTAACCTTTTTTAATAGAAGCATCTTTGAAGCAGAAAGGAAAAAAAAAAAGCTGTTCATTATACTGTTCCAAATAATGTCGTATTGGATAACTTTTATGGTACAAAAATACTTGGGTTTTTTTAATATCTAAATCTTACCTCTTTAAATGTTATCTTTAATTTTGTCTTTAAAATTGCATGCTGGAAGATCCTGATTTCAGAGACTTCTTTCTTTATGCTTTCGTATTCGCATTTTCTAAAGAGGACAAACAAAGCTGAAATTAAAATCCTGTTTACGTAAGCAGAGCAGGACCAAAATGCTCCTACAATATTTTCAGAGCCAATATATTTGCACGACCCAAAACAATCATTGCACTCAGCTGTCGGATGAATCAGCATGTATTTAAATCAAAGGGAGCCAGGAAAGACTACATCAGTTCTGTTCCACAGACCTGTCAAAGCTCCGAAGAGATTAAACGCGTGACCCCTTCATCCCTAACATTGCTCCACAAGAGACATTTCTGTCACTATTTCTGCCACTTGGCTTTCGAAGATGCCACGAAGCCTTAGGGCGACCTCTGCTACATTTCAGTGTTGTTTATTGATTTCTGACCCAGTGCTTAATAGTTTTCCCAGTCCCCCTGAATGGCTTTTGTAAGCAATAGGGTTTGTGCATCTCACCGATCAATACCTTTTATATTTACAATAAAATTGAAACTGCTTCTGCTGGGGGTGCAGCCCAGCATTTGTCATCCTTCAACGAGGGAAAACTATGTCATTATCTGAATTAAAACATTTATTTCTGATTAAGAGAGTGTCCTATCTCATTAATTTTTCCCTTTCCAATAGAAAGGGAATAGAATCCTATTGATTTTTGCACTTTTACACATCTCCACTGCTGGGAAGATAATTGAGAAGTTAGCCAGAATAAATGAAGTTTCAAGTCTAGCAGGCCAGCCAATACCTTCCAAATTCAAGGTGTTTTTATGAAGCTGGATTTTAATTTGTTGGCAAGCTGAAGCAGTGGGACTTATTCGGCTGAGTAAATTGGATTAAGAGTAGAATCTCCTTGAAGCGTGTCTTGGTGAATGCTGAGGGGCTTGTTCCCCGTAGACAGCCACAGACTGGCTTTAGATTTATGCTAAGACAGCTTCCAAATTGCCCTCCTTCAAAACTCAGACTCGCTCCAGGAAGTGTGGATTAGCGGACCAAAAGCTTATTAACTTACTTCTCTTTCATTGTATCCACTGTCTTACAAACAACCAAACTCCAATCAGCAGCTGAACTAGACCTTCAGATTTTCTGTGTCAATTGATTACACTTTATTAGAATAATGGGATTAAATCAAGCTTCATTAAAAAGAATTCCCTTTGCATGAATCCCTGCTTCCGAGGGCCTTTCCGGCATCAGCGTTTGCAATGATACTCCAGGTATAGGGCGCTGCTCCTTCTAATGCTTTTCTCTCTGTGAATTAGCAATCAATATATCTTCTTCATTTCCCCTATATAAAGGCCATGCAATCACTCTATATTCCACGAGAAAAGAGAATGTGTGATTATACAATGAGAACTATAAAAGTTTGTATTTTAATTAGACAATATATTGTATATTTTAATGAGTTATACAGAAGATTTTCTTACAGGAATTGCATTAGCTATTTTAGAGCAGGGAAATAAATGCGCCTTCCTAAATATATTCTGAGTCCTCTAAGAAACTCTGGGATTCTTCCCTTTTTGAAGGTTAGAAGCAAATCTCTGCATAAAACTAAGACAGAACTAGGAAAAAAAATCTCACTCTACGAAGTCTATCTCAGTAATCTCAGTTCAGAGACTAATAGAAAGTAGTCTGTTTTCTCACTTTTATTCTTGCATTCTTTACAACTCAGTTTTGAGACATTGATTTGATTATTTTCAGTAATCCAAAATATACGGGCTGCAAGTTAAAATGAAAAGACTGGAGCTTCTAGTCCTTCTGAGTTTGTGATTTCTGACTCTGGTGGGGCTTTTTGGGAGGGGGGGAATGTTGTGAATGTTTGAACCTTAGTAGTTTCTAAGGAAGAAAATACAAGATATACAGGAAGAAGTCCCCTGAGAAAGCATTGTAAATGCCTTAGTTATAAAAAATCAACAGCACTAGATTAAAAATGCTGTGTAAGTGAAGAACTTAATTTCTTGCTGCATTTTAATGCATAGTCCCAAGTACCAAAGTATGCAAAAGGTTGAATACATTCATCACAAACAGTTCTGTTTTCTCTTTTTACACCAATGAGAAATTACAAGATTACCAATGACCTTCCTACCAATGAAGCACCATAATTATGGTCATTTGTTATACAACAGAGATGAATGGATAGAATTTACATAGAATAAAAATATTATTTAACAGCTGTTATTGATGTGTGAAGTGTAATCCTAATTTATTTAAATGCTATAAATATATTGGTAATGTATTCTTTTCAAATTAACCTCATGAACCTTATACTGGCAAAACTTCAATTAATATTGCACTAAAATCCATTTTCTCATGTTGTGGGGAATATCGCGTGGGTAAAAATTTACAGCTACAATGGCAGCGTGCTATCTACAAGTTCTCGTTTGATATTTTCAGTCCACGGTTCAAGCTTGTGGTATTGGAATTATTTTTAAAAAAATCCTTTTAATTAAAATCATGCCAGACGTACTTTTACAAAACCAGTTTTCTTTTACCTGCTATTTAAACATACAATAATGGCTTCTGAATGAATTTCCAAATGTTATTTACCAGGTGTTTTTTAGGTACTGTGTTTTTCTATATTCCAAGACCTTTTATACATGTAACAGGCTTGAGAATGAAATAAGAGAGAGGAAAAGAAAAGGAACCATTCAGGGCATTTAAAACTCAGTTATTTCTGGTTTGTATACTCTAATGTTGCATTTTAAGAGAACAACAGGATGCCCTGAGTTGTTGCAGCTTTAGATTAATTTAGAGACACGGGTGGATGTTTGCGTGTGTGTGCATACGTGTATAACACTTTTAGGTTTATCTCTTTTGTATTCTGTCCATCTGCCCCTAGCTGTCATTATTCCATGTTCATCGACAGAAGAGTTATAGTTTGCAAAAACCTATCAGGTAGGCTGGACACCAGATAATTGAGGTGATGATCAGTGCTAGCAAAAGACAATTGATAGTGATAGTGTCAGAGACTGTACCTAACAAGATCTGCACCCTCTGTCTCCTTTAGCCTTTCTTTGGAATGGACGGAATATGGAATAACATGGACATGTCTGATGTGCATCAATAGATAGGATGGCAGTGCATAATACTTCTTGGAACTGCAAGATGATGGTTGTATCTTTTGACATTGCAGCAGGTTATTAAATAGAAATGTGAACTATTAAGAGATGATCTTGACTCTCAATACATTTTTATCAAAGTCAAAAAATAGTTGACACCATTGAGTGGTTCCTCTCTCTGAAGGAGCAGGAAAAATCTGCCATTACAGGAAAGTATCGTAACTGCCCCGTTGTTGAAGAGGAAGGCAGACCTCAAATCACAAATGTTTCGTAGAAGCAGAAGTAATTAACAAGTGTAAACATGCATGTTTATACCAGAGTATAAATAAATAGTTAGCATTTAAAATTAATGTGTAAGGCTACTGGTGGATTAACCATGGATGTATGAACTGGAGAGGACACAAAGCAGAACCTCGCACTGTAAGAGTCCCAAGCTTCAAAGTTAGTTGAGACTGGGAGTATGTCCGTATGTCTTACTCTGACACACAGCGGAGCCAGGAGGGCAGGTCAGAGCACAGACATCTCCCTGGCTCTGATTCAGAAGGAAAGCAGCTTTCATAGCATGACTCTGCCTCTGAGGACATTAGTATCCGAAATACTATTCCCTGCAATTATAAAACCGAATGGATAACACTAAACTATGGGAATGTATTTAAATCTCCTTCTGCCAAAAGCATCTCATTCTCTCTTACCATTTTGGAATACTGTTTATTTTTCCGGACATTTAAAAACATAATTTTCCTTCCTGACTTTTAAAAAATCACATCTTTATTTCAACCCAAATGTTCCGTTCCTGGGGTCGACTCCGTGACACTACCTCCTGCAGAGCTTTGTAACATTTTCACAAAACGGATGAGATCTTGCGTACATGACCCATTCGAACAACTCCAAGTGACACAATATTGCACAGCTGCATATTTTCAGTTACAAAGGAAGGTTAGCCTGGGCAGCTTGCAGTAGGATTTATCCTCTTATGCCCATCTGTAATGTATGCAAGAAAGTCATAGCTTTGCATGGCTATTAAACACCCTATAGTCTATATAAAAACATGCAAAGTTGAGGCTTAATAGCAATAAAATATTATGGGTACTGCCCTCACTCATGGCTGGATGAGCATGTCCCTTGATTGGGTAATTGGCAAACTACACGCTGTAACACACTCATGAATAGTCATGCTTTTTCATTACGGTGAACAATAGGTTGCTTAACTGTATAACTCTCTGCTTTCCAAAATGCCTTTGCGTTGGTCGCAGAGGCTCTTCCTCCCCGCGCAAGCTATTGCTTCCTGAGAGTCCTGCATTCTTCTGCCCAGCAGTGTGCTCGCAAAGCCATTACATGCTCGCTCAGTGGCACTCAGGCTCTACTGTCTTTTATTTTTCCCTGAGGCCGGTAGCCTTTGGGAGGGACTAAGACACATTAATAGAAAAGATCTGCTCCCTAATTCATGGCATTTCAGAGAGACCTTTGAATATATTGGGCTCTGGTTGAATTAATGTCATTTCAGTCAGGACAGTAAGTTTACAGTAGTTTGTCAACTATCGTTCATTTAGAAAGTCCAGTAATTTAACGTGTAGCAGAGGGCAGGGAGATGGAAGACGAACCTGAGTGAATGATGTGTGATAATTTTTAAAAACGTGTGTGTAGCCACATGGGAAAGCATCATTCAGTTGATCAGAGTACAGTGGAAATACATTCATGAAGTGGGGCTGATATCTGCAGTAAAACCAGCCTTAGTCAGCATAACCAGTAACACCTGGACCCCCCCTCCTTCTCCCCCAACTTCTGAGAGGTGAGGTCTGTCCCTTTAATGTAGGAAATTGATTGATTTATAGCTGCATGATAGATAGAACGATTGTCATCGGAATTACACTGAATTATGGTGACACTGCTTCTGCTCCACAAGCCACTCCCCATATGTCCTATAACTCAAAAGCAGAATGACAATAATACTATCTATGAAATTTATATTCATGATTATAAATTAATTCTTTTTGGTCAGACCGGCAGCGGCAGCAGCCAGGCTTTGCAATTTCCAAACAGCATTTATGGCATTGGCTTGGGAATACTATCTATCAAGCTTGGTGACAAATGTGGTAGATGATGGTCTTTCCCGCCGCTGGCTCAAACATCCAGTTGTGTTACAGGGGGAAAGAAAATGCTATAAAATAACAGGCATCCTTGAGCAGCAATTTCTGACCAGTGTTCCCAGCCTAACATCAAGCTGCGCAAGTCTTTAAAATGAATACTTCTTAGGAGAGAAACACGGAAACTAGACTGTATTCCCTTGTGGAGAGGAAGGAGACAGAGGTAGTACAAAATAACTATTGGAAAATGGAGAGGCTGCAACCTGCAGTAGGAGCACCAACGCTTTTCAGGGAAATTCAGCCTCGAATCTGGAGCTGTAATCGCGTGGTGGATTGGCGGTAGGGTGGAAGAAGCACTGGGGCTTTTCCACATACTGTTGGCTAACCTTTTTTTTTTAATTTTATGTGAAATACCTTAAAAAAGGGAAAAACAGGAAGAAGGAGAATGAAGTGACATCTTCAGGCTCTGCTAGTAGTGCTGAAAATCTTGAAGGTGTGCTGTCAGCAGAGCTTGATCTCGCGGTGATCGCGGAGCAGTGCAAGTGCCATGAATGCAGCAGAGCAGTGGCTGGCTTACGCCAGGGACGCGAGAGGTGCAGAGTCCCTTTACCAACATTCTGAATAGCCTTGAAGCGCCAGTAGTGCCCTTCGGAGGTGCTTTTTACATGCTGGTGGCTACTAGTCAGCTCGTGGCCACAGAGTGAAACCCACTGACAGCCAGTGGTAGCCCAGTGTTCAGGCTTTCTGTGTTTCCTTTCCAAACGAGCCTCCTTTGTGCCAGTGAAGGCTGTGGTGCGGCAAAGGCTGGGAACCGGGATGCAGCTTTTCCCCGTGCACTTTCTTTCCCAGATCACACCAAATGCAGAATTTGGATTCATAGGTGTTCACCAGGCATTTTGCAAACACTGAACATCTTTTGCCCCCCTTAGGTTATCAGCTACCCCAAACCAAGCTTTTAGCCTGAAAAGTCACCAAGCATACCATTTAGAACTCCATCCTGTAAAATTTGTAACTAGTGTCATCCTGTTAGTCAATCATGGGAGGCACCTGGTCAGGAGAAACGCCACGACATGCCATACACAAGCAGCACAGGTAACACACCACCAAAATAAACATTCCAACCGTACAGAAGAGAGCTGCTGTCCGGGAGTGATTAGCTGATGATGGGTGATAGAAATTAGGAGTAATGATTACATTTGTGTGCAGACGCTTGTTACATTGACGAGCAACATATGAACAGAAACATGGTGCGAGATGATGAGTAAGTTACTTTTGAAATGTTCAGTTTGTGATAATAATTGCTTTTTTGCTTTAGAAAAGACATCTTTGCCAAAGTTCCTTGCTGTTAGTATTGCTTCCATTCATTCACCTGTTGTTAGCCTGAAGAACCTCTTTAGAGTTGACTGGCTCTCTCGGTGTTCTTTAGGTTAGGGTTTTTTTTCCAGGTGAGGCCCAATAAGCACGTGAAGCGTCTCAGAGAGGAGTGGTGCTGAGCAGTTTGCACTGTCACTCACAGCATCAGCGGGGTTGGCTCCGAGCACTGCCTGGTGCCGCTGCTTTTCATCTGCTCTCTGGGGAGTGAGGTCTAGGAACCGAACCATTGCTGAAACTGTCACCGTCTGCGAGATCAGCTCTGAGGTCTTTGCTTCTCCTCACCGTAGGAACTCAGAGGGCAAGAGGAGCATTTTACCATGACCTCTTGCCACCTGCTATCATGAGAAAGAGGGGCTGTTTGCAAGGCTGTGACTTTCCTAATAGCTCTCTGGCACCTTTCAACTGGTGTAGCCCACCTTACCTGCTCTTGCATGGGTTGCTATGGCATCAGCAGCCACTGTTGTCCTTTTCTACAAAGCTTTACTAATGGCAATGACATGCTTTCAGGCAAGAGTCCCTCTGTGTAAAACGGGTTGTTGTGGCAAAGGGGCACGTTACCCTCGTGACCCCATTAATATGTTGGTCTCGGGGGAGTAGGGCAGTGAGAAGCTCTTCAGCAAGGCACTGAATTATCTTGCGTGCTACAAATAGCAGGGGATTCCTGCTGTTGTCCTGGTTATAAACACAAGGTTGCGGGAGCAGCTTCAGGTGAGACCAGTCCCATTGAGCGCTGCCTTTGCACTCCTGCCTGATTTTCCTCGTCTACTTTCTCACTCCAGCCAGGTGAGCTGGCTTCCAGCTCTCTAGACAGCCCTTTTCTACCCATTTCTTGCCTGGATTTATTTCCTACAGCATTTTCTTAACTCTCCCTTCTGAAATTTTGGAAGAACCTGCAGTCCAGCACCGTGTATAATGATACATTGGGACAATTGGGATCCAGTGAAAACTCCAGTTCATTTCTTCTCTGCTGCCTGCCCCTACTATCAGTAATAACCTGACCGTATTACCTGTGCTTTCCCTACTCTCTATTTATCGCTTTCATACCCCACTGCCATTCTGTCCAGCCCAACTTTCTCCTCTCCCATCATTTAAATGCTTTTCCACAAACCTTCTATGTAAATTCTGGCTTATGCTTGGTTATAGTAACAGAAATGCATGTTTATTACACTGTAAGTCTCCAACATAGTGAAATCCATTAATCGAAAAGGTTTTTCCATCCGTTCCAAGTGAACGGAGATGCAGCTGTATGGAATATAACTATGGTGCTTGAAAATCTATATAGACAGCAGCCTGGAGAGAAAGGAAGATTGTTCATTTACATAGTTTGTGGTCTTATTTAGAAATTCCAGGTAAAAGATGGGCACATCTTAAGGCACCGCAGGAGTAGATTTCATTTGATTACAAGTAGTGTGCATTCTTAAAAGGCCAGGTGGGAGTAAATGGCATTGCTAGGAGAGCAGGCTGAGAATGGGGTTAATGCCTACTTAGGCCAGCTTTGAAATACTTTTTTGTATAAACCCAGAGAGACACTGAGGGAGAAAAGAGCCTATGGAACAGAAGTACAAGCAAACCTAAGCCTGTGATTTGGGAAGAAATTAAATAAACTCAAGCCCCAAACAGGTTGCCATGTTCTGAGGGCAGCCCGCGGACGCTCGCCAAAGGTCTGCGGCCACACAGGAGACTAATCCTTTCTCTGGTTATAAGTAGATCCCTTCCAAAAAAAATGTGTTCCTTGGCTGTGGATCTGCATTTTGACTATCTGATGAATCAGACATAAACTATCACGGGGTTTGAGGAGCTCATTATTCTGAGCACTTCACTTGCTGTTCTCCACGGCCAGCTATCACAGCCTGGAAGAGTTTCTGCTGACTCGTCTCTTCCATCCTTAAAGACAAAATCCTGACCTTGCACAGCGTACTTAATTGTGCTGGGGCTCAGCGGAGACCTCAGCAGCAGAAGTTCCACAGAGTAATCCTTCACTTCCCCACCTGCAGCACTGGTAGGAGTTATTGAAGTCTGCTGAAGGGAAAAATAGATTTAGATCCTTTATCTAAATGAAATATCCTAATGCTGGTAGTTCCAAAATCAAGCACAAATATTAATCTAATGGAAGCTAGAAGCTGTGGTATGTTAGTTGTTCTAAAATCGAAGAGTGGGAATTAGGAATGCAGTAAGTCATCAAGACCACGGCTCTGCCAAGAGGCTGTTTGGATATATGAATAGAGGAATATTTTCAAAATTACTAATTTATGAATAGTCACTAGGTGCAATTGGATGAAACACGTGGCCTTTTTTATCAAAAGGGACAACTTTATTCCATCTATTTACATTGCATTTCTCTCCGTACATCTCTGATCAAGCACTCAGGAATAGGGATATCATTAAAATAGAAAAGACTCATAATGAAAATTAATAGCTAATTATTTGTGAACCTTGATTTTAGTGTTTCTAATCCCTTTCATTTTAACCAGTCCCTTGAAACTGAAAGCAGGAGCTACTGCCCCATACTTGTAGTTATGGCAGTTTCACAGTCTCTAAGGAGCATCAGTGGAAAAAAAATATAACAGAAGCTGGATATTACGTTGCCTGAAAGGATCAGTAAATTTGAGGGTTTTCTTCATCTATATTTTCTGTTCCTTGTTTTCTAATTTTAGACTTCTGGTCAACCTTGCAGTGTGCAAGAAAAATAGGTATTACACGATACGTATTACATTATGGTTACGTGGTTCTTGGTTTGGAATACTTTCCATAAATCTTCTAGGAAAATAAAATGGCAAGAACCCCAAAAAGCTTACAGTTAGGCACACAGATGGCAGCAAACCCAGAGCCGATTCCTTCCAGGGAAGAAGAGCTGTCAATAGCTTTTGCGTGTCTGCCGTGATGGTGTGTTAGTGACAGGAGCTGGACAACCAGATTTTCACAGATCCACACGGGGATCTTACAACCACAGGCTTCAGGGAGCAGTTTTGCTTTCTATGTCTGCAAACAACAGTGCAAAAGTGTGAAGATACACGAAATATTGCAATTCCAGAGATCAGCAGCATTGAGGAAACCACAGTGCAGCCAACCCTGCAGATCACTGCTACCTGTTCAGAAACAGAATAAGCCAGGAAAGATGACAGGAGGAGAAATGTCTTCAGGCTTCCCCCAGGGAGGCTGAAGATTGAGGAGTTAGTCCTGGCCATTGGCTGGTTAGTGCCTGGCATTATTCTGCCCTGCTGGTGCGGGATTTGGGTCACGGGCCGGCTCGGGAAGGTGGTTGGATTTCCTCTAAGCTACTCGCTGCTGAATTGAGCCTGTGCCCTCCCTGACTGACCCACCAGCCCTTTCCCCATCCGTAACCAGAACCTGGTTACTCTTCCTGAAAGAGCACCTCGACGCGTTCCCTGAAGCTCGCTGTGGCTGGGTCGCATCCTGTGCAGCCTCCGGATACGGTCATCTGCAGTGTTGCTCACTCTGTGCCATGACGGGATTCACTCTCTTTACCTTCTGGGCATCTCTGCGTAGAAGTCGGGACAAGCCAAAAAAAGCCATTATGAAAAAATATTTATTTATATAAGAAAAATGGGACTAAAATAGTATTAGATGTGAAACAACAGAGGTAAAAGGAATTCCATCCAGAATGAATCTAGCTATTGATCTGTAAAACAGGTGGCAAAAAGTACTATTGAAATGTAAAAAATATTAACGCAACAGAAGCATCCTCAAACATTGCTATCTGTGCTGTCTACAGTTTTAATGGAATTTATTTTTCAAATTTCGTTGAAAAAATGAATTCCTCTACTGAAATTCCAACTTGCCAACTCTCAACCCCAGGTGGATTTTTATAGCCAAGATCTAAACCCCTGAAAAATAGCGGTGTACAGTATAATGGAAATGCTGACACAACCTACATTACAGCTGCATGAATTGTGCCAGTATAGTTTATGGAGAGCACATTTTGGTTTTGTCAGGTTTTTAAACACAGGCTGTTGTAAATTTGAAAGAAGACTGTCTTGTTAAAGCTTTAAGACTGTACATATTAGCAGAGATGGGTCTGAACCAAAATCTCCCCTTTCAGATGCCTTCCTGAACTTTGGGAGAACTGGAAGCATCGCAGTGCCAGCGTTATCCTCTTCCGGTTTTTTTTACTAGGAGGAATTATGAAATAAGCCACCAGGGGCAAACACAAAGTAGGAGGCTGCTCCCCTCCAAGAAATAAACTGGATAGAAAAAGATTGTGAGGAGAAACAGAAGTGCCATTCACGCTGCACAAGTCATCCAGGTCAGCGACAGGGTCAGGATTAGGCTCCCGGTCCATTGAAATGGCAGCTCTAGTCCAGAAGTTAAAATTACGCTGTTACCTGGAGTCTAACGCGTGTGGCAGGTAAATATTTCTCTGTACAAGTTGCACTGAAATGAAGGTGTTTACAGGCTGAAGCCATAGCTGTGATTCAGAAAATTAATTATTCTGTCTTAATAAGTGCCTGTGGAGGAAGTTGAATTTAGCCTGAAAACCTGTTCTCAGTAGCTTTTGGGTAAGTTTATCCTGAACTCGTAAAAACTAAGTCATTGTGGAAATGCAGATATAAACTAAATGTCACCACTCGGGCCCCAGTGTAATTTGATTGATACATCACCAGGATGTCTCTCTAGTACAACTGGAAAGGTGGCACTTTCTAACGTATATGAAAACTGGCTTACATATGCATAAATTAACCCAGGAGAATGTAAAGAGGAAAAATCTATTTAAATCTGCATTAATCTTTTATTGGCTTTTCCACTTCTCATAAACAGTTTGTAACCATACATATATCATCATGCCAAACATCGTGTATAACTTCTCACTCAATAATCCGATTGATATCAAGGTGATATATTCAGTAGCAACAGTTCTTAAATGGGCCATTTTATAACCTAGGCAAAGGTTAATCATCCTTAGCTTCTTAAGTGTGATCTTAACAGTACTGCTCATGCTTACCAGTGAATTTCAAGCAGTGCTGTGGTTTATAGTTAATTAGGAGACAGATTCTTCATGATGTTGAAGGGAAAGCCATGATGTTAAAATATTATTAGTAGTGCTGGGTGCCCTATTTTTGGGGGCTCGGCCATGACACGTAGGACCCTGACTGACAGAAGCCAAGGTCTCAGCGTTTTGTGATTAGCAGGCTCTTTAAAGAGATGTCATGCTGAGAAGCCAGGAATCGAGGATGTTAGAACCACTGTCATTTTTGTTATAGTTGTCTTTGTTCAAGTCTTCTTGTAGGCTGTCAAAAGTGAATCAGCAGGAAGCCAAAACAAGACATCGCTCTCCATCAGATTCATATTCACAGTGAAGCAGAACATCTGACCTGGTGGCACCAGAGTGACACCGTCAGCAGGATCAGCATAGTGGCATGGTGGCCACACCAAAGGCTTCCATCATGCCTTAAGCGTCCTGGAAATAAAATGGTGACACAGCTAAATTTAATCTCTCTGATCCCTCTTGAGAACCTCTCTTCTTCAGGCTATTCCCACATAGACAAAAAGATTTTGTCTCACTGAACCTATTTATTGACCGCAGCTGTCACCCCTGCTCTGACCAGTGACCTTATCTGAATATTCAAATCCATTGTAGATCACAAGTTCAAATGATTTTCTTACCCTTTGAAAGCCCTGTTTTCATAGAGCGCTGATTGCAAATGACAATATTATAAGGGGTGTAATTGAGATTCTACAAACAATTTGCACCTCAGATTTACAAAAATAATATATATGGAAGTGTGAACGCCGCTGACATTTCCTTCCCCCACCAGGCTGTTGAGCTGATCCTCTTTGTGCAGACGTGTATGTCCCCTTCAGGTACTGAAAGACACATTGTGCAGAAGGAGTTTAGAAGGACTCTCTGAATCTGCTGCTGCAACATACACACCGCTGGTTCCGATTCATCCTCTTGGCATGGGTGGGGATCAAGGCCACAGATGGCACGGGCCACTCGCCTTCCTTCTGGGAGGGGAACATGTGCCACGGAGGGCAAGCACAAGCTTGCACCATGCTGGGGGCATCCCGAGCACAAAGTCTACCTGCTCTCTGCCTTAAACACAAGCCGATACTCAAACCTATCTTTCTTCCTTCCCCGAGCACCAGTGGCTTCCTTGAGAAGGGAACCTCCACGGGCAAAGGCAGGGGGTTCCTGTGCAGTGTCTGTAACCTGAGCTGGAGAGGTGCAAACTCAGCACGCAGCAACGTCCACGAACCGTTCTAGTTACTATCCAGTTTCATGGTGTTTTTTTGATTCAAAAATGCTCTGTCCTTCAAGTGTTTTTTCCCTCTCAAGAGGATCCCCTTTTTTATTTTATTGCTTCTTTTTTTTTCTAGATGAAAACTTAGCATTTTTAAAATATTTGAAATCAGGCTGCTACAAGCAAGGATGCTATATAAAAATGTTAACTCTGGCCCAAACTTAATTCTCCTTTTCATTTCCTCTTCTATTTTTATAACATTTCCCATTTCTGTTTTGATGGTATTTCCTTGATTTTTTTCTTTGTTCTCTGATATTTTTTCACAAATAGCAGAAAATGAACATTACAATATTGAACTTAAACCTTAGTCTGTGCTACCCAAATGACTTAAAAATTGTTAGAATTAACTGATCCTAATAAGAATTTCAGTAGAAACCCCATATCTCAAGTGGTTCTTATCTAGCTGTCTGCCTGTCCATCCATCATTCCACTGACTTAGTCATACTGCTTAAAGATAGTGTGTCAACGCACTCAGAAATACTAGAATAACGAGCTGGATTATGTTGGACTGAGGTGCACACAATATTTATAATGAAACTTAAACTCACAGAAAACTCAGCTTGTTCAGACTTCTGTAATACGGCATGAATCGGTCCAAGTCTGTTCGGAGTCTGCAGAGGTTCATGAACTTCAGAGACGGCATCAGCGTAGCCTCAGCTGAGAACAGGAAGCACATTGCAAGAAGCAGATTTTGAAATTTTATGCCATATCAAAGAAGAAAAAGGTGAAGTATTACAAATTCTGGGAATTCAAAGCCGTACAACTGAAGAGCAAATAGAGGCTGTGGGTGAGAAATTCAGCAAGATAACTCCCTTCAGTTTCTTAATGCCTTCAACAACATAAAAACATAAGGAAAGATGACCCAATCTGAATGTCAGGCAGATGCCAAACGTGCACCCTGATGATCTGTGGTGATTTGTTCAACCGGAGGAGTCTGTAATCATACACCTTTGCTGGCATGAAGGATGTTCTTGTGAGGAAAGCACAGACACAGAAATCCCAAATCTCTGGACTACGCTTTTCACGGACATCACGCAAAACTGTGTGGCGATCTCTTACGGGGCCTGATTTTCAGGGGTGAGGAGTGCTGCGTCTTCTCTTGATGTTGGTTGGAAACAGCAGCAGAACTTCAGAGATCTTCTAACCTGTGATCTTTCCCCTTTCCTGTCCCGCAGCTTCCCCACCTATTAGAGTCACACTGGAACAGTTCCCAGGGCTACTTATTTTTACATACATTATTATGAACCGTCCAGTGCGGAATGTAAGGCTTAAGCACAGCATCGTTCATAAAGCCTTTGGAGATCATTACATGGATGGTGATACAAAAGTACAGAGGATTGTTGTAAATTTGAATTTTCTGCCGTATGTTTTCGAAATGCCAATATAAATAGCGCAGGAAATAATAAAATGAATAAAACACACGACTTCATTCGAGTTCCATTTGGAAAGACAGGGTGTGAAATGAAGAGTTTTGTTCTCCAGGTGGTGATCTCCATGCATAGTATAGTGTTTGTCCTGAATTTCATTGCTTTAGAAAAAAGTCATGAAAAGTCTTGATTTAGTTGGTGTTTAATGTGTTTTTTATATAACTTCTGTGATATAATCAGTTACCGAGGGACTCGATGAGGAAACTTAAAGAGCAGTAAAAGCTTCAGCTATTGCTCTCTCTGCCCAGCGATTGGCTTGCTGGGTACACAAACCCCAAAAATCCCAGGTCACATCTACCTGCTGCCCGCGTTGCTGCCCGCGCGGCTGCGGCACCGTCCGGCACCCTCCCGCCGGAGCCGTCGCCAGCCAACGCGCGGCCGGCGGAGACAGTCGGTGAGGCAGCGCGGGGGGCTGTAAATCACCTCGCCTTTCTGCATAGCTGGGAATAGTAATGCACAAGCCATAGGCAAGTATATTAATGTCTCCAGCTATCCATAAATGAAAAATCATGTACGGCAACATTCTCTTTATTGTTATTCCAACAGAGGGCTTTTTCTTTTTTTTTTTTTTTATTAGAGCCTCTGTTTTATTTTTTGGAAAACATTTTATCTGCTCAAAGCTTTCTGCCCTCTTTGGCACATGAGCGTTCTTTCCCCTAAATAAAACCGAGTCTCCTTTATGTTGATTGAGTGGCTCCGTATTTATAAAATGATAGCACTGAATTACTCAGCCTCTTAATGGACATTGAGAAGAAAGTCCCAGGGCCAGCGATTTCCCCAAACTGGGGCAGTCAACTACAGTTCTGAGAAACTGTAGCCACGTTGAAACCTACTAAGAAGAATGTTGGCAACGTTTTAAATTAAGTGTTTTTAATATGCTTAACCATGCATTTAATTTAAGCTTAATGAGACAGTTATTGTATGCTGACTAAATACCATGAGGTTATTAAAAACATATTTACAGAGATTAACAATGATGTAATAGATACATATTTATTCCATCATTGGTAAACCACTAATACTACATTTTTAATTAATTGGCATGTACTCAATATTCAGTAGGGCTCTGGAGATATTTATTATATTTGGTTTATGTTGATGAAACACCAACTGGTTTAATGAGGGTTAATTGATCTAACTAACTGTTAAAATATACATTTCCTATTCTGTGGTTATCAGGGCTTAAATAAATGTAACGTCCCAGCAACTGGTATTCAGTATGTGCTTAGCAGGCATGGGATAGTTCACGTGCTTATAGGTGAGCGGGGGCTTAAATGATCTGCTGAGTGGAGAGCAATTAAATTTTCCAGGGAATACCAGAATGATAAGTGAAAATGAAAAAAAATAATCATAGAAATACCAAGCCATAGGTAGGGCATAAGAAGCGAAAGCCCAAAAGGCTTCTGCTGTGCAGCAGCCCTTCAGATTTCCTCTCTGGCTTTTGGTACTCAAATCTGATCAACTGATTTGGAGTTACCGTTGCTCTAGTTGTACTAACCAGGCTTGTCTTTGTGCTCAGATTAATTCACACTGCTCCTGATCTCATTGCAATAAATGAAAGTTTGCTATGGCCATGATCCGACCCCAAATATGCACTGAATAGTCGGCTGGTGGGGTTAATTTAACATGCAGTATCTGTTTTGATAAGTCGAAATAATGTGCAATATGCTTACCACAGACACCTAGTTTTACACGCTGCTGGAATGTGTGTGTGCCTAATGGAAAATCTACGAGCATTTTTGGAGCGGTTAAAACACACTTTCCACTGGTTTTAATTTAATTTTACTTTTTTATGAAGAATCTTATAGAAAGGGCACAGAGAAAAAGCAATGAAGACCAAATTGCTGTACATGAAGTTTCATTTCTGGAGAGCCAGAGAGATTAATTCACTTGGCTGTGACTTGTTCATTACTACCCCAAGCTAACCAAAAAAATGAAATATCACAGAGAGCAGCTCCTCTCTCCCGTAGGTCGTAACAGTGTCCTGATCACAGCAGTGCAGGACCACGGAAGAGGAAAATACCCTGGTTAATACTCTGACAACGCTGTACCCGCGCAGAGCAAATTATTCTGATGCTCCAGTTTTGTTTACTGATTCTGATATGATTGTTTTTCTGGCCCTTATTTTATTTTATTATACTGTGCTTGGACAAGGGGCTCATTTTTCAAAGTGTTTCCAAGACTCATATGGGGATGTGGCATATCATTGATCAGGAGGCTTTCGCCCAGGATTGCTGAATCACTGGTTGTCCATGTGGCTTTCTGAGCTCTACTGCCAGGGGATGGGGTACGAGAGTATATGCGTGTACTGGTGGGAATAATCAAAGAAAACAGAAGAAGGACCCTCTGTTAAGGTGCTTCAGGGAGATGAGATTTGTTCATTTGTTTTTTCAGGCTCCAGGAGGCCTCACAATACTGGAACCTTTATGGTAACAACTCTAATTTTTCATGATCTGCCTCCAATTGCAGGGTCTGGGGCTTTGCCGGTACCTCACAGCTTTCATCCCTGCAGCCAGAAAAAGGACAGGCTCTGTACAGGCACTGGGTTGGGGTCGGTCAGACATAGTGTGCAGGAATACTCAGGAATAGTGCAAGCAGGAACCGCTGTCATCACTACCCTTGGTCCCTGGGGGAGGGAACGATGGCACGGGACAGCTACGTAGCTGTGGAGGTTTCTTGAGGTGTCTGCTGCTGAGAACCATTGCTCTATAGGAACTGGAGTTTAGTGGTTTCTGTCCATCGTCAATGGGTGGGTGGCAAAATCCTGTCATCATTTTCTTACCTTTCATAAGCTCCGTCAACCTTCAACACCACATTGTTTTTTCTAAATACTAAATATTGACCAATTAGTAAAATCAAGACCATAAGTGTATCTTCATCAAGGCTTGGATACAAAGAACTGTTGTGGATCATTATATGTAACTCATGCCAGTGGTAAAATTTAGATCCAAATCAAGCTTTGGACTTTGAAAATGTTAACATTTCAGGATTTGGTCTGGATTTTTGGTTGAAGTGCATCTCTAAGAAGGATAAAAATAACGATGATGATTTGGACGTTGAATTATTATCCGTTGTATTGTCCATGAGGGTGAAAGAGGCCTATAAAAGATCAAAGGTGATATCCTGACACAGGGAAATTAATAAAAATATTATACTAGGCCTTTATTTGATACTTAGCTCATCTGTAACAGTTTACAGCAGAACTTCACAGCATCCATTTATATTGCTCAAATTTTTTAACGATTCTGAATTCTTTGTTGAACCCTCTTTTAGAGGGAAAAATGTTAACTCTTAATAAGTGACATGGCATTTTATTCTGAATCAAAAGCCTTTTCTTTGAAAATGGCTTAATTAACATTTCCAGGTTCATAACATTTTCATTTATTCCTCTTTTTTGTTTTTAAATGCTTTTTTAAGTTTTCCAGTGATAGTGATAGAGGTTTCCTAATGTATTAAAAAAACACAGAGTGTGCCCAGTGGGATCTGCAATCTGATTAGCTTTCAGTTTGAAGCCGAAGAAGGAGATTAAGCAGCGAAGGACTGCTGTGCTATTAAAAAGAAAACTTGATTTCTTTTAGCCATTAGCCAATAAAACGAGCACAGCTGTCAGCAGAATGGCTAAATATATTACATAGCGAGATTATCAGGTAAATATTTGAAAACTGTGCAACTTTTTGAATGTGGGATAAGCTAAATTCTGCACTTAGGGATGACTTTTAAAGCTGGAGCCATTCTACTGTAAACCGTGGGTTTTGGTATTCCCTTTGAAGAGCCTCTTCGTACTGTGTTTCACCCAGCTCTCAGCACAATAGGGTCTGGTCCTTGACTAAAGCTCTAAGTTGTTGCCACAGTAAATAACGAAAATAAAATTCTAATCCCACTGAAGTCGCACAAAGCAGCTGCAAATTTATATCTGGAATTTAGTGCAATGTGACTTCACTCCGGTGATTTACCTCTGTATACCACTTTCCCCCTAAAGACTTCGCAAAGTCTTTCCAAATAGTGGTAATGCTGCTGCTCTCCATTTGGTCCATTTTGCTGCTCTGGGTGGTAAAAGCTGCAATGTCCCATGTAAAAAATGACGGGTATCCAGCTCCTATTTCCAGTCTTAGATTTTCCAGTGTTTTGGATGGATTTCACAAAGCAAAGGATCCAAAAAGCAACTTCTATAATATTTTCCATGAAGGTAGAATATAGGTTTAGGGAGAGACAGTAGATGGGTTTTCGGAACTAGATGATACATGCTTTTTGAAGTTGTACCAGCACATCAATTTCTCACATTTCTTGAGAACTAGGCTTTCGTATACACACATTCGGAGGCCGTTGTATCCTCTGCTGAAATCTGTTCCCATCTAGAACATAGCAGCTATTTAACAGGGCCTATTTTATGAGGATGCATTCAAGCAAAATGTCACGGGAAAACAATTTTCCCCCTGAAAACCAACTGCTTAGGTCAGACAGCATCACATCAGAAATTACATCAGATTAACAAAGTGCCGTATTCGATTAGAAACAAGGTGTCGTATGGACGTCCCGAAAGAAGAAGGGTTAGTGGTAGATAAAGTTGTGGTAGGGGCTGAGAGTTTCCAAATGCACTTTTGAAAACCAAAATAACGTATTTAAAACAGCAAAAGGGTAACGCAGGTATTCAAATTGGGGAAGAAAATAAGTATATACATATTTTTCTCATACACAGAGAGCCATTCATGAATGCGTACACACACATCTCCTGAGATGTAAAAACCATGCAAGCTGTTTAATATATCTTTTCTACACCTTTTGTAGCATTCGTTTGACATGTTATATTTACATTTAGGCCCCAGCTCTGCACAGCTTTATGCGTGCGCTTGATTTGATACCTCTTTCCTGTTCATGGCTGCGTAGTTAAGCACGTGCTTAAGAACTGGGTCTCAGACCCGAAAGCAGTGGGACCATGCAGAGGTGAAAAGCAAAGTGACGGGAAGCAGATGTTTAAGTTCATCAGTATTAGCAAAGCTCCTAAAGTCTAAAGATAAGTGTGTGCTTAAAACCCGTTGAGTTCAATAAGATTAAGGCTCAGAGCTGAAGTTAAGCATATGTTTTGGTGAACAGGGATGGACTGCTGTTGGATGCCACAGCACAAGAATTAAGCATATGTATAGTCTTAGCAGGCTCATAGCCTTTGATTATAAAGTCTTCTGGCAGGATCCGTATTTATTTGTTTTCCTGTAAAGCATCTTTCTTTCATACAAAAACATTTACAAGCTGGAAATACAAGGAAAATAACAGTCTCATTTTACAATCAAGCGATTATGAGTAAGGGAAGACTGTCTCTGCCCATTCCGTATTAATTCTCCTTTTCTACTGCTTTTTTATCTTCACCGAGGAGTTCAAGGGTTAAGCCATCCCAACATGCCTCACTCTCAATTTATAAAACGGAAAATCTTCCATAAATCAAAAGTTACAAACAGACTTTGTAATGTCATAACTCTTGTGACGGCTTTCCTTTTGATTGATTCCTATACATACATTCTGTCTGATTACCATAATGTGTTCTTGTGGGACAATTCAAGCAGGGGAGAAGAAAGGCGCAAGGAAAGAAGTAAATAACAAATGGTCCTGACTCCTCCTCATCGAGAGTGATTTCAGTCCAATGTTCCATCATATCAACTGGGAAAGAGAGTCTTAGGGTTTAGGCAATCAATTACAGATATGTGTAGAGGCAGACACAATCATTTCACTGATTGTCACCAGTCTCGAGCAGTGACACAGGGAAGTGATCCATCAGTCTATTTCCACTGACAATCAGAGAAAGATGGCAGACACTTGTAGACTAACAGGCACCTGGATTGGCTGGCTCAGAAGATTGAAAAATAGCTGTATTTCAAACATATCTAAACCTTTAAATACCTCAGTTCGAAGATTTCATACATTCCTAGAAAACATTTAGAGCTATTACAGGAGTCGCTCGTATTACAGTGGGTGGGGAAGAGAGTAAACCTGCTTTGAAGTGCATTAGGATAGATAGAGTGAAGTAATCATGTTTAAGCCAGGAATATCAAGGTCCTTTCTGATTTACCAGCTTTTATTTTCTTCTGCTTTAATGCCGTGTTTTTAATAGGTAATCTATTTTTACGCATGAGAAGAAAAGAACTGAAAATTAGCTATTCTGTGATCAGAAATTTAGCATTAGATTTAGAGAGCATTTGTTCTATTGCTCAATGCTGCTTTCCCCCCAATATACAGGGTTTTATGTCTATTAAAAATCACCATGGACCATCTGCAGCAGGGTGCGAAGCTCAAAGCGTGGTTGGTCCCACCGGCCTGAGAAATACCCTCTTGCGATAACCTTTGTTTACATTGTCAGAGCCCTACAGAAAAGCAGCCCACACATTCACTAGGTCTTGAGTAGCCAGACGATTTCAGGCTTAATACATTTATTGTTTTCTTCCCATATCAAATTTCTCTTAAAATCTGGAGCCAGCAGGGTAACAGAAGCCACGCACCAACTGGTTGAAATAGAAACCGCTGAGCAGCGTCCCTCGAGCTGTGGAGGGCTTGCTGCAAGCTCAGCATGAGTGTAGAAGCTCAGGGGACCGGCTGCTGTCAAAATCCGAGGGTTAGATGAGTAATATTTTGGTGTTGTGAAGTTCCCGGGCACGTCTCTCGCCACTCCTCCCCTCGCAGCTCTTCACTTGATAATTGGGAATCAAAAATTTACCACCCACGGTCAGAGAAACCGTGTTGTCCCCCGCCATGCCTGCGGGAACCGCTGCGCGTGGCTGTGCACCCCCTACACCCCTTCTGCAGAGGGGCAGCCTCATCTTTACCCTCATTTGTGATCCTCACCTCCTTCCAATATCTCCATCGGTGTCTGGTTTTTAAGGATGAACTTTGAAGGAAGGGATGCTGTGCTTAGATGGGGCAAAGGCGAATCTCCCCTGAAGGCGCAGGTAAATTAATTAAGTGAAAATCCTGCCTCATGGCCCAGCAGGTCCTGGGAAGGTGGTGAAACGAGGAGTTCTGCCAAAGCTTGGAGCGAGGTACTGCTGGGTGAGGAAGAAGCCTGCCCCCGAGGCAGATGGAGTTGAGATTTTTATGCGGTACCCCAACAAAGGATGTATTTTTTGCAACTCAGGGAATGAGGGAGGCTCACAGGCGGCCAAGGCGTGTTTGATCCTCCCACCTCTAAGCTTCTGAGGGAGGTGGAAATGTTCCCACAGGGCTTTCATTAGAGCAGCCTCTTTCATCTGCCTGATGGGTCATGGTGGCATCCAGCATTTCCCTTGAGGATCCCACCCCTAAACCGCCTCTGCTGCTCCCAGAGCCTTACACCCGGCTCCTCAGGTATGTCCTCCACAGCAGGAAAGGGAGCCAGTCTTGTTCAGCGTCCTCACCCCTCTCCCCAGCAAGACAGGACGTGCCGAGCTCGGTATTTAGAATATTTATTGATGTCCTGAGAGCTGTGTATAGCTGACTGGTTGTTTGAACGTTGATCCTGTCTTCCAAGTCCTTGCGCACTCCAAACACATGAAAGCATCACATTTTGGTGCTTTTTTCAGGTGGAGAAGGCATGGAAACAAAATCTGGGAGCTCGCATTTTAAGCCTACCCAGGCCCCCTCTCTAGGACATCGCTGACAAAGTTCTTGGATAACATTAGTCTGACGGCAAAATGTATAAAATAGAATTTATTATTAATTCATAGAGAGCTTTGATATCTTATCTATTGCTCTTCTCTTGTAATGATTTTTAATGTCATCATGGTTTTTAATTTTGCATGAAACCCATCGTCGTCTGTTTTCATTTGTTTGGTAAACCTTGTCTGTTTTATTAAGAAAATCCCAAGGCTTCTGTGGGTATTTGTGCAACACTAAGAATAAAGAAATGTTAATAGTAATTTGTTTCTAGCTCAATGCAACATTAATTTCAGCACCACATTCTGAGGATTTTATTTTTATAATTTCTCAACCTGGGGAAATATATTTACCATTCCCAAAATCCAGTAATCCAAACGAAGAGTGAAAAATCCTCAGCGTCCTAAGATCTTGTACAAACCTTAACTTACCTTTTATTTACTATGTATGCTACTGCAAGCCAATATGAACCATAACTCCATTTAGATAATAATAATCAAATTATCCAAACCTGGGAGAACATGTTTTATAGATTTTGGTCTAAATTTAATACAAAAATGCAGTAGTCCTTGTTTGGAAGAGTTTATTAAGGGTTAGCAAAGAAAAAGCTTTTTCAATAGTCTATAACTCTCTAATGGCCTTTTTCAAATAAAATGGGAAAGAATTTGAAAAGAAACCTATATCAGTGAGCCGCAATTGTAACATTACAGTACAGGTCTATAAATCTTGACATGTTCAGAAGATTGCCTAAACCAGCAATACAATCTGTCCAAACCTCATTGTCTCCACGACCAGCCAGACTCATTTTAAGAAATGTATGTGGTCTTCAACCTAATTTTATCACCTTCATTTGTAAACTAGTCAATCAATCAAAGCATCCTGTGAGTCTAAATAGAAAAAGGAGTGCATTTTCATGCATTTCCAGACAGCACAGTCAAAAATTAATCTCCACTTGATCAGACATTCCTTGCCCTCATCTCAATAGACCATCATTAGGGTCAGCAATGTATATTAAAAATAGAGTTGCAGCGAACTGTTCGCCAGGGATTCTCTGCAAGCTACCTGCTGCCAGATCAGTGAGCGCATGGCTCCCTGGGAGCCTGCAAGAGAAGACGGGGTTCATCCAGGAAAGAGCAGCCTAAAAATAAAGTTAAAAATGGGGAACGGAGAATTGTCAAGAAATTCAGATGCTCGCCCAGCTGTTTCTTGCACCCTGAGCACAGGGGAATAACCGCTTGATGAAATGTAAAGTGGGATCCTAGATGAGACCTCATCTCGTGATCCCTTTCCTACTTACATTGTGGACTATCTGTAGACATTATTCTTATACATTTTCCTACTAATATATGTATTTACCGTGTGTCAGATGAGGCTGAGGCTGGGCAAGTTTATGTTGAGGAGATGGGCAGTGGGCATGCACTGTGCCCCAAAGCCATAATTCCTACTTTTCCACCACGGACCTTATGGCCTTTGCTACTGGGCTCTTTTGGTGCGCTGCTGTCCTGTGGATACAGCAAGGTGTATTGGGACTGACCCCTCCTCTCCCTTGCAGCTGCTTTCCTCATCTCAGGCAACACCGAGAAACCCGTAAATTGCTGTAATGGGTCTCATGGGGATTTCCAGTTGGTGCTGGAGTGCTGTACCAACAGCAAAGCCACCAACAGCTCCTGGGGAGCCGCGGCTGAGCAGCCTCTGTGTGTCCTGGGACACTGCTCTGGCCGAGGGGGCGCTGGGGGCTCTTTGGGCGGCCCAAGCAAGAGCAGCCCCCAGGCTGCTCTGTCTGTGCCAGTGGCTGAGCTGTGCTGGGGAAGGTGTGCAGAAAACATCTGGGCAGCGTCTGAGGATGCGGCATCTTTTTTCCAAATCTTTGGTTTGTTTTGGAGTGTTAGAAAAATTCCTGAATGAGAGACGTACCTGAAGTGCTCTTTACACCTTCCACATCAGCTTTTCTCTGGCTGCCTTCCCCTGCAGCTGCCGCCACCTCAGGGGACAGAACAGCATTTTGAGGGTATTTAGCAAAGGCAGTGTGTTTCAGAAGGAGCTGGAAGCCAGTACAAGCCAAAGAACATGGCAGGCAGGTGTAGTTGCCAGTCTTGTGTTCTTGTAAGTGAAGCTGAAAGGGTTTGTTGGTGTTAAGACCAAGTTTCTGAGTGGGACCTGACTGCAGCAGCAGTTATCGGTTCCTCTAATGAGGAAGTATTGTTTTCTTGCTCTATGAAAATGGCTCCGTCCCACGTCAGTTTGGTTTTCGTTTGGGTTTTTTTTTCGGTCTCTGATAAATGACCTGCAGCACAAAACCCGTTTCCAAAAAAAGTCTCAAGTCAGAATGGCGGTGGTGGAGAAGGTGTTGATATGGCAGAAATGGCAGCACTAACGAGAAGCATGAATTCTTCATCTGGGTAAAGATTCCCTTTTTAAGAAACGCACACAAACAGATGTTGCTCCTCTTATCACAGACTCAAGATCTGCTGGCAAACACCAGACCCTTGCCTCTGCAGTCTTCATGCCGAATGAAGTGCGGCTGAATGAGCCTAAATGTATGAGGCGGGTGTGCAATGGTTGTGTACTCTTCTTCCAGAGTTCCTGTTGTCTCCCCCATTACACATGCTGTGCTTTTGGCTGCAGGAAGAGTCATTTGGATCTTTTACACTCAAAAGGGAAGAAAACCCATTTCATATTTCCAACTGACAGACATAGTCCTGCTAGACCATCATCGTAATTTCCACCAGGATACCATAGTACCCTGCACAGAAGGGATGCAGCTGGGATGATGTGCTGTCTACCACCCACCAGTAGGTCAAAAACATGAAACGAGGTTTCCTTGTGTTGTCCACAACCGATGGGTTTGTTCATGAAATAAATATTTGGGGGCAGAAGACACACACATACCAAATGCTGAAGAAACTGATATTTGCACTTAATGTATAGAGAGAAGTATTCAAGGACACTTCGTCTTCAAATAAATTACTCCAGTAGCCACAGCAAGGGAGAAACTGACTTACAAGCTATTTATAAAACAACATAGAGGAGAAACAAAAGAACATTTACCCTAGCTGTTGAGCCTTCTGAGGTGTTTGTACATCTGACCAGAATAGGTCAGGACCTACCTTCAAGATGGAAAGAGAAAGTGGTCTCTGCTCCCACTACACCCTTCCCTTCTCTGCAGTGTATCCCATTGAGTGAGGGTTGCTGCAGAATCAAATCGCTTCACTCCTGTTCAGGTATTTGGCTCCCACTGAGAACAGACCTACGAATCTGTCCTGAAGGGCACAGTCCAGGTCCTCGTGCTGTTGGTGAGAAGACTCCCATTGTCCTCAGGTGGAGCACAAAGTAAGGCCAGATGAAAGCTGGGCTGGATTCAGCCATCTGATGAGATCAGGCTGCAGGCAGGTTCCAGAAACGTTGGTTTATACTTGAATCTGTCTTGGAAAATGCAAGAGGATTTCAGGGAATCTGTGATATCCTCTCTACTCATACTTTCAAGGAGAAAGAAGTTTCTATTCAAGTGGCTCTGCCCCAACCTACTAACTGACTGGGGAACACTTTGCACAGAGGTTCTTACTTCTTTAATTAAAGCTGGAGTGCAGAGGACGTTAGTCATTTGGGAACAGGGCCTTGAGCTTCTCCTGGGTGCTTCTTAGTGCAGTGACAACTGTTTGCTGGATTACATGGTGGGTGTTTTAGATTGATGATTATGTGATTCTTGGCCATCTGCTTCTTGTTTGCTGGTGCAGGTGACAACCTTCGCAGAATGGGATGAGATGAGGAAGCGCATACATCATGTAGGGCCCTGCTCTCCCCACTTACACCTGTGTAAATCCAGAGGGTGGTGTTGGTTTTTTTTAAAATATAGGTGTTTCTGACTTACTTTAGCAACTGCAAAGGTTAAGCAGGAGAGATGGTTTCACCCACAGCAGTGTGGCGAGGCGGTGGTGGTCTAGCCATATCTTCTGCGTGGACGGAGGAGGAGCTGCCTTGGGAGGCTGCCACAGAGACCCTGACCTGGAGACCCTGAACTGAAGACCTCCCAAAAGCTTGGGACTTCAGATGACTTTTCAGGGTTATTAGTCCATAATCCCTGACCATCAGCCTTTGCAAGAACAAAACAATTTGCTCTTATGTATCTAGATTCCTCCTCTTTTCAAGTCTTTTTCCCACAAGGGGTCATTGCAGAGCAGAGCAAGGATGACTTCAAAAACTAGGTGATTTTTTTCCTTTTCTGAAGCGTAGTAGACATTTAGATGCAATTATTTTAACTAGAATTGTTAGCAGTATTAATTTGTAGCTGAAAAATACCATAATGCCTTAATAATAATTATTTGGTTGGTGTTCATGTCAACTACATTAAGACTGAACAATGTTTTAGTATAACTACATTTCTTTTAACAAAATGCTAACATAAAGAGACAGTTCAATGGGGGAAAGTATGGAGATTCGCCTCCATGTATAAATGAAGCATTTAAAAATAGGTATAGATTTCTGTGTGGTAATTAGGATAAAAGGAGAAGATTGAAGAGGAGATGTTTCTGAACTGAAAATTAAGTTCAGCCATACAACATCTAAAAAAGAACATCGGAAACAATTGTCAACCATCAAACTACTGTTGACTCCCAGATAACTGCCTAATCTTATGTTTCTTTTTTCTTTTCTTTTGTTTGGCAAATAAAGCCTTTTCAATAATTCAGGCAAATGGCATGATAAATACAAATAATTGGGCATATTAAGCTTAAAAATAAAAACGTATTTTATCATATGTAACTTAAAAAGTAATCATATAATTAATGGGTGAAAAACAGAGAGAAAGATTGCCAGAGATTAAGATTAAGCCCTGCAGAAGAGAATGTTCTAACTAGAAATTGGTTTAATTAATAGCACATTTTACATAATGATTACAGTGTAATTGCGCTGACTAGCAGAGTGTCATTAAATATATCCATGCTCCTTTACAACACCCTAAGGCTAAAAATAATGAGTTACATTGAAAATCACTATGCAACAGGTTCATAAATAACATTTAAGCCTATACAAGGCGAATACTTATAAATAATAAATATTTGCCTTTTGTAATTGAAGAAAAAATGACAGCCTTCTTTTTCTACTACCCTGTAGATTGTCATGTTATAATGCTGAAAAGATTTTTTCCCCTTGCGTTCTCTAGAAAGTGTTGAATAATTTATTCAAATGCTAATATTCCACATAGTCTGACTTTGAGGAACAAATATTCCTCCATAAAGAATAAATGCCAAGTTGCTTATTACCAGCTTCGTTTTACTTTGCATCGTGCAGTCCCCAAAAAACTATCACAGTCTATTACACATGTCAAATGAAGTTAGTGGCCAGATTTTCTTCCAGAATAGTTACATTCTTTTTTATTTAAAAATTACCCCTTCTCCCAAAATGTTCATCATGCTCAGAGCTGTTATGTAGCAACAGCTGCTCCTCACCTCCAAAAAGGACGACATCATAAACCTGATAACTTTTTAATCTGTGGGTTTTCTCTGGTGAATCAGGAGTATCTAATAAAAACAGGTTTGATTTCATATTAGCGCTACGCTGACATTTGAAAGACCCCCAAATGGTTAGTATTTAGCTGCCTTACCAAATGCAGCAACCTCTCCAATGTCAAAATAAAGCAACGTGCAGAAACCTCCGTTCAGGAGCTGGAAATGTTCTAGAGCGCTGCAACCTTGCCATGGGTTTTAACTCCACCAGCGCTTGGGCCATGCCGATAAAGTTGGTGTCATCAAAAGGTGGGACTGGTTGGGTGTCCTCTTCTCCGGGGGCAGAATGGGATAATAACCAAGGCATTAGGGGAAAGGGAAAAGTGCGGTGCTGCTTAAATATTTGTCTTTGAGTCTAGAGGTTTTCCGTGTCCTGCGTGTGATCTTCCTGACCCATAGAGCTGAATCTTGGTCTCAGTTGAATTGATAACGGTAACAAAAATGAAGGAATTTCACCTGTGTGAAACCTAAGTGCACCATAGGCTGAATACTGGAATCACAAGTCCTGGGGCACTCAGATGACTTCGGGGCACACACAGCAGTGTCAGCTTTTCACGCTTTGTAACGATCATGAGGTATTTGCTGACATTCTCACACTTCTTGCTATAGACGTAGGATTGTAATATTGTAGTATTAGAAACAAACTTATAGTGGGCGCTAATGAAACAAGGTGAGCACCTCCAATGGAAAGAAAGCGGTTTGGTACCAGGAAGAAAATACGGCATTTGCCGGTGATAAAACATTCTCAGGATGAGGGTAGAAGGAAAGGTCTGACAATGCAAGGAAAGGACTCTGTATTTTTTGGATGACAAAAACTCCAATTGTCCTTCCTTGTTTATGCATTATTTTCTCTATCGCCAAAATGAACACAGGTAAAATTGTCTTGTCCCAGTCAGACAGCTTTTTTCCACGTTTTATGGAAGCAGGAATGGTACACCCTCCTATCCACAGGAAAATGACCCCTTTTTATCACTGTCTTAAACACTGCATAGCAGAAGATGAAACCCTACATGTATTTGGAGTGTTTGGTGAAGCAAAACAAGCGTTAGTCGTAATGGAATTTGCATAGTGGCAGGGCAGACCATTAGGAGTATCCCAGTTTTCTGTCTCAGCCTAAAGAGAAAACTGCATTTGCATCATTGTTGGCCTCCCTGCAAAATCACTAAAACCTTTTATTTATTTCTAATCATTTTTACAGCTTACAACGTCCCACTGGGATCTCCAGAGCCCACTTCACTTCACAGAAAGTGCAAGCAGAGGCGGGAATGGACTACCTGTGGGAATCTGGACTGAGGTGGCGAGAGAGCAACTACTCCTTACATATCACACCAGAAATGCCTTTGTCACAGTTAATCAACTCCGCTGACAGCTGTGGGAGGTAAGAAATACTGCGTATTTCCCCTTTTATCATTAAGGGACTGACAAAAAGTTAGCTTAGATGACTGGTATTGCATCACACAAGTCAAAAGTGGAGGGAAAAAGGAACCCAGGAGTTCTTAATCCTTCATCTTTGCTTAGTTTTCTAACATAATTGTGCACTAATGAAAGCTTTGGTATATCCAGCCATTGCATCTGGGCATCTCCTGCCATTACTCTGTGGGTAGTATTATGGTGCCAATTTTTGCAATTTTATTGAGGATCTCAGAAATAGTAAGTTGCTGGCTTTTCCAAAATACCTTCGGCATCTGTAGACATGCCTACATGAGAGCCTTGTTTTACCGTAGGGGAAAAAATGCTAGCCTTCCTGATGGCAAGCAGAAACTCAAGAAAGCAATTATTAAAGATTAGCACTTTTCAATTGTTCCGTCTCTCTTTATTCTTAATGCTGGAGCTAATAGCAATACAAATATGCTGAAATTCTTCCCTTTATGGTAAAATGAACACCCTGTGTCTGTCTGTGGTTCTCTGTGCTCCCCAGGCAGCATGGCGCTGAGACAAACCAGGCTGAATCAATGAGTAGTTAAGCTGCTTTTGCTCAGGCTCAAGCTCTTTAGCTTGGGAAAACAGCTCAGGTCCAGGACAAGGGCTACCATGCAGCCTGCGGTCCTTCGCACCACGCTTGTGATTCTGAGTGTGCTCATCTGAAAGCACCCGGCTTGTACACACACCTGAAATCTGCTCCCACTCACACAGGACTGGTTGGGTTGTGGTTGAGCTGCACCTCCCCACATCGGTTCTACTTTTTTTTGGTGGGGCCACTAGTTGCTTCCAGCACAGTTACCTTCCACCTGCGCGGCTTAGAAGGAATGTCCCTCCCACAGACTGCTTATTTCTGGCCCCGCTTTCCTATTCTCCCCGGGAGGATTAAGAACAATTAATAAAACCTTTTAAAACTTACCTCCTGGCAGGATCCCCGTCTATGTCCCGCCGGTCAGTTGTGGTGCTGCAGTCACCAACACAGCCCTGAAGGAACCTTGTGGCAGGTCTTTTCTGCGTGGACACCACGCACCAGTATAAGTGTTTCACTAGCTCACAGTGCACACACAGGCTGGAGCCCAGCGTTGTCAGGGCGCTCCGTGCTTTCAGGGCTGCATCCGCAATAATAGCTACCTTTTGACTGCTGTGATGAACAGGGTGAAGAGTATTTTTCACATTAAAATGCTCCAAAACATGAGTAGATCAGGAATTGCTTGCCCTGGACCTTGGAGGGGATTGCAGCATTTTGTAAAGAGCACCAAAATATGGTGGTTTTTTTTAGAATCAGATGTCCCTTAATTCTCTCTTTTAATACCTTAATTAATTTAGCCCAGTAATTTTAAAGATCATACCTGACATGGGAAACATAACGCACTAGTGTGTATTTGGATCCTGATCCAGAGCCAGTTGATATCGGAAGTCCTCCAAAGGCAACTCTTTTCATTATTATTATGGAAAAAAACGGGAATGCTTTTTGCTGCAGAAAAAGGAATAAAGCCCCAGCAGATTTAAAAAGCTTAAATTTGCTTAGCTGAAGTTCAGACACAATACTTCTACAGAAGTACAAAAGGGCAGAATTTAATCCAAGAAGAAAGGTTAAGAAAGATTAAGAAAGAATGTCTTCCCCTGTTTATTCACTTCTACTGGGCAATAATATAATTTTCAGTCTCACGTCTCTATTTCAGACCACATATGGCAGTAATATTGGATCTTCACCATCGCAGCTTAACCATGACTAAACAGGTTGATGAATGTCATGCATCTTATCATCATACATGCATATTTTTAAATATAATTCACTTTTGATCTGCACCCTTGTGCAGTGGTGAATGAAAACAGTTAAGATTTCTTCCACTGTCTGCCTTTAAATGTATTAAACAGCCCTGCTGTCAATAGATTATATTCTTGTACAATGATAATAGCCCAAAAAACTAAGAGGCCTTGTCAGGAATTGCAGTTGTCACAGTTTGATGCAAATGATTTTACTTGGTGTTCATCTGCTGCACAATCATCTCATAATCTGGATATACATCACAGCATGACATGTAAATTTCCTGCTACTCTGCTTTCATTTCCAGAGGCAGCAATCAAATGAAAACCATTCAACCTCACCAAAATGTATAAATAATTTTCATTCAAACATATTAACAGTCAAAATATGAGAATTTATCACAGAGCACTACGCCTTTTAAGAAGCAATAAAGACTTTACTTTTTAAGCATATTTCTACTTAGAAAAGTAATATGAACAGTAACTTGCGATTTTAAAAGAGGATTTAAAAGTCCACACATAACACCTAATCTTCAAACTTAAGTGTGCTGATGCTGCTTTGCTACACGTACTGCTTGGAAAAAATAGCCTAGAAAAGGGTTGGGAAAAAGGGGAACGCAACTTGCTTCCAAGGGATACTATTCAAATGTCTACTTTCTCCTCAGATTTGTCCCATAAAATAAATATAAGCATTCAAATAAAAGAACAGCAGATAAAATACTGTGTCAGAGAATCTGATGACACGGCCATTAAGATTTCCTTTATTTTACTTCATTTTCATTTATACTCTAGATTAGATTACATTTTAATTTAGTTGAGTTTAAGGATTATTTTTTTCTATTGACCACCATCAATTTTTCAGGGGAGGTTACGAGCAGGAACACCGCCGGAAAGACCTCTTTTAAAACGCATGTTATGACATTCAAAAATACCAAACAACATCAGGTTGAACTCCAGATCCCCCAGTGCCAGCTGTCAATTATCGCCTTTCTGATCAAAATAACAACTGCAGAAGGAAAGTAGTTGCCCTAACTGCCTGGCTGTGAAGTTGAATGGCAGATGCAAGTCTGGCAGCGTTTTCCAGCTCGTGGGTCTGCCTTGGCGGAGGCTGACTCTGCCGGGGAGGTTTGGGGTCACTTTTTTGGGAAAGGGGGCCAGGCAGGCTCTTGGCTGGTTCAGCCATGGCTTCATCCTGCCGGTGCTGGAGAGAAAACAGCCGACAACTCCAGTCCTGCAGGACTGGCCGTTTGCTGCCACCCCAGCAGGGAGCGGTGCTGGTGACTGCTGGCTCATGGAGGACCCAGTGCTACGGCACCGTCTGCCAGGCGTGGGGCACAGCACCCTCCCACCAGCGGGCACTCCTATCCCTGCTACGCAGCATCAGCAGGGGGATGTTGTATTAAGTACAGGTAAAGTCAAGCTGCTCATATTTCTGAAATGAACTATTTTTGTGCGTTTCAGCAGCAGAATTGCCCTACTTACCAAGCTACACTTCCACGTCACTGAGTCCACTGTTTTGCCCAAATCCATTCACTCCGGGGAAATGCTGAGGTCCCTGGAGCCGGCCACTTGCCACGTCATGAGGGGAACAATCCTCTGCATAGACAAGGCATGCGGGAACAAAGGCCAGTTTGCTGCTCTTATTAATGGTGGTGCTGAAAAAAAATTGCGGCCTCCCTGTAAATCGGGTGCTTTTTTTGAGAAACAGGTAAAAACTGCTAAGATGACAGTTTTTCCCATTTTTCCAGTGAGTGTGTCTGAGGAAGTAGAAGTGCAATAACCTGGGGTACAGCAGGCTCAGCCATTTGAAATAAAACTTTGCAGTACTAATGTTTTTGTAACTGCTTTCATATTGTAATGATATTTTTCCAAGCACTGGTTTTATTTGATCTTAAATACCTTTTTGGGAAAGTCCAGTGAGCTGACTCTAATAAAATCATGCTATTGAAAAAAGGTTTAAGTGGAATGTTCAGAATAAATTACAAAACTGCATGCAAGAATACCAGCTAGTGCTGCAATAAAAATCTGGAAATGAGGATTCTTGCAATATATTTTAAAGAAGTAGTATACTTTTTTTTTTGTTCATTTTTTTCACAGAATGTTTCATAATAGAAAGCCTTCGCAACGTGAAAGAGAGTGAGTGAGTAACAAATTAATAAACTGCCAAAGAAATTGCATTTTAAAAAAAAACTTACTTTTTTTTCTACAGAATATATTTCATATCATTTTCAATAACTTTTGGAAGATAATAGGAAAAGCAATTCTGTTCCATTTTGCTGTGCCAAAATACCAAAATTACACCATACTTAGTCGGATTTCACACACACAGGCACACGCACACACGTGTGTTCATACCCTTTGTATCAGGAGCTAATATCAAGAAAATGACATAGTTGGGTTTTCTCCATTCTCTGGAAAACCCTGAAGAGTCCATAGTGATGGGCTGCCAGAATCTAACAAGGTTTTCCATAGACTCCCTCTCTCCTGTAGATCAGTCGAATTCCTGTGACTGAATCCAACTCTAGGAGTGGAACAGGAGACAGCAGACGAGTATCATTTCTCTTTCTGTCTCACTTCTGCCAGGAATCCCTGGAGAACTAGGGAAGGCTTTTCCAGTTGTGACACATCTGTGTTTTGAATTGCGTAGTCTGAACTACGAGCAAAACTAGGATTCACGGTGAGGTGGGTCACTCAGTGCAAATGGTGCTTTGGACCTAGCTGGAGGAGCAAAAGACATGACAAAACACTGATGAACCTGGGGAAGCACCTACAGAACACTACAGACATCCTCTCAGGTGCTCACCCTCTTGATGGAGTTACGCGAAGGCTTGCCAAGGTTGCCCACATGCCACGTTTGTTCCACCCAGCACATGAGCTGCTCTGCTTTAGCTGCACCGACTGCAGCAGCCCGAGAGGCAGGGGAGGACATCTCTGCAGTCATGGCCGGCCCTTCAGCCTGGGGGTGGTATCCTGCAAGACAGCTCATCCAGCCTAGCTGCTGCCCTGGTTGAGTAGAGGTGTCAACTGTAGAAGCAAGTTTTAAAGAGGGTTTTGATGGAGGACAGTGTTGCAGATGACAGTATGGCAGGCTGCAAGGAGGGATGTACACTGAAATATTAATCCATATCAGCTACAACACCAGTCCTAATTTGTCCTTTCCTTTTAAAGAACTTAACATGAGCAAGTAACTTACTGCCTTGTTATACTGTTCCTCCACTCTCTGTTGGGTCCATGTAGAGGATGTCAAGTGATGAGGAAGAGAGAAGCTAAGCAAAGAATCCGGACTAACAGCCCATGGCTGAAGCAAAAACTTCTTTACATGCCAGTTCTCCTACACAGCAGAGAAGATGATGCTGTCAGTCATCACCTGGTAGTCCCTCCTGTCTGTAATTACTTCTATCGTGAGGAGCAAGGAGGCACCGCCACTTACTCAGCTCTGGTAACTTTTGACTTCTAGCCTGTCCATTGTCCCAATCTTGAGACAGAAACTTGAAAAGATCTTCTCGATATGTCTTAATCACAACTTAATCTGAAGCCAGTTCAAAGCTGGTGTTCTGTATCTCACTGCCTTCAGCTTAAAATTTAGGTCTTCTTTCTTCTGACAGGCCTTGTGCAACTTGCTCACACACCTCCCAGCAAGTGCAGGTGGAAAGGAATACGTCAGACCGAGATTCCTTCCTCTGCCTTGCAGGAAGAGGTCTTCATGCTTCCAGTTCATCCCTCAACCTGGAAGTCCACCACTTTGCTCCCCACCTCTGCCCCCTTCCTTAACAGGCTCTTACATGAGCGCAGTGTTCTCTAGAATCATGCCCCATGCTATACCGACACCAAAATTTAACTAGACCCTTGATGTGATTTCCTGGCCAGTTAGCTGCATGCTGGCAGGGCACAATGGTTAATGGAACAAAACTAGAAAGAAGGATTAAATACAGACCTGGAGCGTAAGTCTTGAGTGGGAAGTGAAAACAGAAAAATGGAAACTATGGACTCAAGATATCGTAGGATGCACTACAACTGATGCTACAAATAATGTCCATCACAATGAATGCTTATCTGTTTTAGGGTGTTGGCTGCCTCCTCATTGCAAAGTACTTTGGTCAGAACCATTTAAATCAAAAATCAGACCTCCAACATTGTGAGAAAGCGTGGATTCAAACAGAGTTGAGGGGCTGCCAGTTCTGGTTGGGCCAAAATATAGATATGAGTGATAAGACTGTATGTACTGAGACTGCAAAAGAAATGTAAAATGCTTCTTGGCTTGTGCAGCCTCACCGCTGACCTAGCATCAGCATTCATGACTGTCCTGATTAACGTCTGCGTATCTATCTATTTACTAACAACCTATAGCTAGACAGAAGTATCACAGATGACCGTAACAACTTTTGTTCCCACACTCCTAAGCTTCATTTTCTAATATTTAGAATTAGGTTGTTTTTTTGTAGCAGAGTGGTAATTTGCTAATTGTTTCTGCCTACTGCAGGAGAAAACAGAGCATACAAATAAAACAATCGTGCCATTTAAAGACAAAACATAATAACCATAATTTGAGATTATCAGGTTTAGTGCTATTTTATGTTGAGACACGTCAGATCCAAATTTCAGAGAGACTGAATTTGAGGCTGAAGCCCATGAATCCAGACCTGAGCTCCACTATTGCTGCTTTTTCTAAGTTGGTTAATTCTTCACTTCCTCTCTTTCCAAAAGGTGAATGATAGTTATTTCCTTAGCTCGTCAGAGAACTCTAAAGACTGATATACAAAATGGATATCAAGCATTTTAACAAATTTTTTGAGACTTGGTAAACACCATGCAGCTGCTGAGCATCTTCAGTGGAGCCTTTTTTCAGGTCTTGCATGAGCATTTTCCTGCATCAGGGTTCAAAAGGATATGACAGGCAGACAGGCATTGTCATCAGCCCTGTCTCCGTTCTGGAGTTCACTGTGCTGCTTATAAAAATGAAAGAAAACAAACAAAAAACCAAACAACAAAGCAATTTCTGTAGTTGTCTTCTTTCCAAATTCTAGCTTTCACAGTGAATGGGTCATCCAGAGAAGTATCCCTTTTGTACTAGCAAGTACTAGTAAAAGCAATGTTTGCTCAAACCATACACAGACCTACAAAATGAGAGCCCATATATTGCAGTGTAAATTAGCCACACAGTGATTTAGGCAACAAACCTGAAACCCCTAAAGATTTCAGGTCAAATGCTCCTTCTACTTCTAAAAATCGGTTTAATCTGGATTTATATAGGTGTCACTGAGATCCCGACTGGCACTTCTGATCTACCAGACAAGGGAAATTAGCCATCTTATGGAGATAAATGGCCCTGATGTGGTCAGCATCAGAGAGAGATGTAGCTACTGAGAACGAAGGCAGCGGATGGGGAGACACAAGTCAAAGAAGCATAGATCCCTTGGGCTACCGGAACTGGAGAGGCAGGAGGGGAAAAACGGCGTTTGGCTTAATGAAGGGCCCTCTTTCATTCCTTGTACCAGGGCATGTGCCACTGGTGAGGTGGAAGGAAAAGCAGGAGGTGGAGATTTTCAGAAGTTAGTGAGGTCCTATGGAAATAAAAGCCATTCAGGGTCCAAAGAGAATCCTTCAAGTGTTTTTGTAGCAGCCAATATTGTGATCCTCTGTCACCTAATCTTAGTGCCTAGAATGTCTAAAACCTGAAGGCATTTCTGTTTCCCTACGCATTTACAGGACTGGCTGCTTCTGTGTGGAGATAGATGCTCCAACCCCCCAAGCACTCCCCTTGCACCGTGTGGGTAATTAGAGGACCTAACGCAAGGCTGTGCATTCAGTGTCAGGGCAAGGCACCAAAATATTACATGCTGTAATTTGAACTGTGTGATGCCTTCGTAGGTTTGGGTCTGAACCTTCTGGCTTTGTCTATTCAAAAAAATGGCGAGGTGGGTTCCATCTGGAGTCATGGAGCCTGGTCAAAGCAGGACTGTTCAAGGAGCAGGCAGAGCAGTCTGGACAGAAATGGGACCAGATGTCTGGGAGACTCTGATTTACGAGATCCTCCTTGAAGTTTCCCTTATGCTGCTCCTAAAAGCCACCCAGGTGACATCTGAAGCTCTTTACCCCATGGTGAAATGCTTCAAATTTCTACCAGGGCATGAATCCCAGTCGGCATTCAGTTGCTTGGAGGAAGACGGGAGGAAATGGGTATTTGAAATACTGCACTTTGAAGCTTTGATGGAAAAGTTCCACAAAGAAAACTGCTGAGTGCCAAGAGAAGAAGTAATTTTCTTTACGGATCAGCCTTGCAATGTCCGATTCTAACTCACACTTTTTATAGGGAATAAATACGTACTCCACAAATTTTAATGACCACTCATATTTTTATTTCGGTAGCTTAAATATTTTTCTTTCAACTCTAGGAGGGGAGAGGGGCAGCGCATTTCATACTGCTATCCCCCAGATCTTCTGCTGTCTGATTTGGGCACCCCAGGAAGATTTTGCTGGATTACTAGCCGGAAGCACCGAGGAGTCCAGAGCAGCTCTCCTGAAGACCAGTACTGTTTGGTTCCTTTTGCCCAATTAATCCAGCAGTCACATCCAGGTGAGCAGGATCTTGCATCCATGCAAGAGCTGTTGTTGACTTGACTGGGACCCCTCAGCCGTGCCAGCCTTCACCACATCATTTCAATTGTAGGTTGAGGCTCCCCAGGCAAAGTGGCTTCAGCAAACGTGATCTGAGGCTAACCTCCTCACACTAGGATGCCTCCAACACTACCTTAGTAGGCCTGGGGAGCTTTTTCCCTGCAGAAAGCTCTCAGTTGCCCTTGAAAGCTCAGAAACCCCGTGATATCTTACAAGGGCATTTCTAAGGCAGTTTTAAAGCCCAGAATTTAGACTTGTTGACTGATGTGATATAATAATAAAAATAGCATCCCAACACTGGAGTGGTA
>NC_133903.1:54446238-54573738 GCF_964199755.1 Larus michahellis | reverse complement strand
GAATATCATTCTCAGCACCTGGGAATTTTGCATTGCCACAGGACTATTACCTTCAGCCACAGTACAATTAAAAATGGAATCTGAAGACCTTATTGATTTGTCACATTACATGTTACCATAGCACATTTAATGTAATTATAAATATAAACCCAGACAATTATGTTATTCTTTAAAAAAACACAGCTGATCTGAACTAATTCTTTTCAAAGGATCTGTTTCACTTTACATTGTTTTGCTTTATAGGAGCCTTCATTTCCCCATTTGGCATCTTACGCTGGCAAGAAAAGCTGAAACCCCTTGAAATTAAAAATGTTGAGAAGTGAGTGTGAGGCAGCCTGTTCTGTTTTCATTTCCCAAGGTGAGAGAAAAACAGAAAGCAAGTAACTTAAAGAAATGTTGCAACATATTTTAGTCTGGTAGAATTCTTACAGTTCAAGGGCTGTTGATCATACCGGGCAAGAAAATTTGCTTTTGAAGATAATACATATCATTTTTCAACTTGATAGTGACCACTCAGTAAACGTATAAATCTTAAATAGCCTAACAGCATTTTAAAAGGAATGAACATACTGCCATTTAGTATAAACACAGACAAAAATATCTTCTGTCATATTTTGGAAACCCATTTTCCAAACAGGCTCTTTCGGGTGATACATATATATTTGTGAGAAGTAGCTAAGAGCCGTGGATATTTGAATGGGAGGAGGAGGAGGAGGGAGGACCCACTGGACGAGGAGCTAGGACGAGCCCTGTCTGTCCAGCTATCTCAATAGGAGAGGAAATACTGTCAGTCCCATTTTACAGATAGAAAAGTGAGATTTAGATTAAGTGTCTTGCTCAAATTCACAAAGGCAATCTTTGATACCACTTTGGGTCCTGCATCCTATTTCAGTCTCTTAATGTAACTCCCCTTCCCTTCAGTTATTACAAGGCCTTCATCCGTCTATTTGACTTTTCTGAATATTGCAAAATTACTTCCTTCACAACTGAAGGGAATTCCTGGGGTTAAATGGCCCCAGCACCTTCTGCTATTCCAACATCTAAACTAAAAAATACATGTCTTCACACTCATCAAATATTTTGTTATGATATTATATATTTGATCCCAGAAATGTCAGACTGCAATGAATATCCTGGTAATCTCAATGGCCAAGCTCATCTCAGACGCATAGTTCCAAAATCTTTTTGAGTAGCACGGTCATCCGATGTTTTTGCAGTGTAATTCTTTTAGCGATGCAGCAATCTATAAAATGACATTAAATCAACACTATCCCAGGGTGGAAAAAAGAGAAAATGCTGATGCGTGACCAAGGTATGCTTTGCTGGAAAATACATAGCTTTTCTTCTATGAAGAAATAGGTACAACTATTCCATATTTTTCTAGATTTTTATCTATAATCAGGTCTGTTGAACCTCAATTTTCTTTTTTATTGAAGGATCAGCTTCAACGGACACTGCAGTGAATTCAAGGTAAACATTTATGTTTTCTTTTTATAAAAAGAGTTGTTATGAAACCTGTTATTTCGTATTTATCTAAATTATTTTGTCATTTAAATGATCACCAAAGTATGATAATGCTTTACAGACTGCTGTGAATACAGGACTTCCCTCTGAGGTTTACATTTTACATGTGAGGTCTAGGATGAATGATACTGTTCTCATGACATTTAAAAAAATCAAAATCGGTGAAATACCTGCTCTGAGTGTATAAGAAAGATATAGAGACTAAGCCATTACTTTATACTGTTTTAAAACTAAACAGAAAAGTGTCAGTCCTAGTACTCCAGAACCAAAAATAAAAATAAGTAGAAACAGGGGCAGAGCTCATCAGTCTCATTTAGCTGTCTAAAATTAGTGAAATGCAAACAATAAATTAGATGCAGGGCTTAAAGGAAACTGTATTTTCAAAATTCTATTCAGTGCCAAAAACTGCGGGTTATTAGTAATAAAACAAGCAAGATAATAAATTATTTCAGCATCAGGTAAAACCGCACCGTTAGCCTTCGACCCAAGGAGGAAAATACAAACTACGCAGCTTCATATGTCGGATAAGCAAATGAAACCCCTGAACTGGCCTATTTCTTTTTGTACAAAGGTTCACATGATGTACACATGATGTACACATTCTTTGTGATCCCTTCAAATTGCAGCGCTGCTCTCTTGACTAGGTTAAAAAGCAGTAACGAGTCGTACTGCTGATATTCTTCTCTCTCTTTTTTTTTTTTTATAAACACCTAAATGTTTTAGCAAATGTTACAACTGAGTATTCTGTGACCAAAACTGCTGCGCACAGGAAAAAAAAAAGGCCCCAGTCAAGTCCGTATTGCTTCCATGTTAATTTGCGTTTATGTGGTTGGTTTACATATTATTAAAGCCACCCATCTGATCTATAATGGCAGCCCTGCTGACACTGTCTGACCCAGTTTGACAATCTGGATAGAAATTGTAGGGCTGGCTGTTCAATGTCTGTGACTTTAACAGCATTGCTTTGGGCCTGGAATCAATTCTCTCTGTTTACAGACCATTTCACAGCCCTTTACCTGCAACATCACTTGTGTCAGTCCCATAAATACTTTGGTGTATATAATGCTTGAATTAGCATAATGGTTTAGGCACAGAGCTTTAAGCACAAAGAAGGACATGTCAACATGTTCTCTTCACTTAAGCAATTAAGAGCCATTATGCTGCTTCAGTGGAAATATCATCAAGGTTAAAGACAATCCCAAACACCCCTCTAACCTTTTTATTCTAAGTCTAATAAATGAGGCATAGAAATTGAAATGTTAGTAAACAGTGCTACTTGCAAGCTCTTTTTGTATCATGTTTAATCAGAGCTCTCATTCACCACTTGTGAAGTGCACGGAAATGTGCATGCTAACCGTGGTCACAAGTTAAAAGGATTATTTGTCTTTTTGCAAAAGCTCACTTCTCCGCAAAGGTTTGTTTGGTGTCTGATGTCAAGTTCTAGATGCTTTGACATGGCAGTGTAAAAAAATAAAGTAAATGTATGCAGAGGTAACACACAGACTGGGCGACACGTACTAATTCTTGCCAAAATCTTTTTCTAGATGTGCAGGTGGGTATTGTCTGATTTTTCTTTTTTTTGGTGCTTACTTCAGGCTTTGTGTTTTTCTCTCCATGTTCCTTTTGAAAATGACCCCATGGAAGTTTCTTATACGGGGTCATTTTTGTTTTAAGATTCACTAAGGTGCAGTTGCTCGTGTGTAATTCTGGTGAGGTGCAGCACAAATGAGCCTAGGCACTGAATCGTCGTGGCTTGATTTTGGGGTGTGTGGTGGTTTCTCTGGGGGAGGGGGGCTTCATTCATTCATAATACTCAGTCCTTCGATTCTGAAGGCTTTGAAAAGACTTAAAATTAAGGGAGGAAGTGAGCAGCTGTAGCAGAGACAGAGAGAAACCTCTGGCAGGGAAAGGCCCTGACAGCGCAGCAACACTCCTAGAGAGGACCCAGCGACATGTTGCCTGCGGACAACAGAGCAATGATTCCACTGTGGTGCTGCCATTGTGCCAGAAGACAACAGGGTAACCACTCAAAGCGTGGCGGAAGCAAGGTAACCTCTAAAATCATGATGATTCAGAGGGAAGGAATTGCTTCCCTCGCAAATATTGACTGGCACCGCGGGCCCCAGAGTCCGTACCCCCGCTTCTGCAGCAGCACATGCAGCCCACAGCGTGTCATTAAATTAGCTAGACAGCTCAGCACCAGCCTCATCTTTAACCAAAAGGGACTACTTTGGTGATCAAAAGAGCCACTCGGTCTCTGAGCTCCATAGTCTTGAGTTGGTAACACCCAGGACGGAGCTACCTCAGTGCTTTCCTAGACTATGTCTATCTACCAAGCGCCCTCCTAAGCTAAACCCTTCTTTTCCTCCTGCAGTATTTGAAGTATTTCATGTTTGGGAAATACTTGAGCTCTGTTGTAGGTTAACATAAATGTTGGAGATGAAACAACTTCCCTTTATTAATGCTTTGATTAATTTTTAATTTTTTTATTAATGCTTTTATTAAATTTTAACTAATGTTTTGAGTCACTTCCCCAAATCTTTAAGAAAAAGAGAGCGAGTGGGCAGCGTGGGCTACCTCAGTTGTCTAAAGGCTGTAACAATCATATGGCAAGTACACGTGGTGGCTAAAAGCCAGTCTTCTTGGGCATTCATTGCAGTAGTTGCTTTCTAACACTTACACGCTTCCTACTTGCACCTCTGTAAGCTGTACGTCTCTTAGCTTTCCAATCAGGAATCTCGCTGGGCATCTGGGCTAGCAGAACACTGCTGAACACCCCAAGGACCAGCAGTCAGCGGCCACTCCCTTCCCATTACCCTCAGGAAAGGGAACAATCCTGACCCATCTAACTGGGGCTGTGCTTAGCCATCTCGGTGGTTTTTTGGGTGGAACAGAGTTTGCAGAGTCTTACCTCCATTCTTTCAGCTTTTTTTTCTCTTTTTTTCTTTTATTTTAAAGCATATGATTTTTATATGCTCCAAAGAGGACGGTGTGAATCACTCTAATTTCAGTTTTCAAGAACCTCACTATTCTCCAGGAGAACATGCTGAATTTTTGTATGGATCATCTCATCCCGCCTGCACCTAAACTCCATCCCCCCTCCCTACTGCCACTCCACGCTGAGATATGGCAGCAGCTGGAAATGGCTGTTTCACTCCAGAAGAGGTTTAAACAAATCTCACCTTCATTTCAATACCATCAGCTTAAGCTGCAAACCCAGAAGCCTGATGGAAGTGAATTGCCTTCTTATTTTATGCTACCCCCTCAGGACCATCCTGAGAAGATTGCCAAATTACAGCAGAGATTTCCTCAGAACGAGGCAGAGCTGAAATTAAGTTAGGCTCACTTGTAAAGAGATCCGGCTATGGTAACTTTATAATTGAGCCATTTTGTTCTGCTCTCAATCAGCTTCAAATCAAAGGACAAATTGCTCAGCGATAGCATGGGCTGCGGTTTGAAAACTGACAATAATAAGCAAACATTGCGGTCTGATTTGATCTGCTCTCACTCCGGTGTAATAACTTTCTTTGAAGGTTGGTTTCAGATACATGGTAATGCCTGGAGGCCAAGAACTTGATTTCGTTCTTCTTACAAGTTCTGTGCGCTGCAATCTCTGTACTATATATCAGAGGATGCTTGGCAGCTTCTCTTGACTAACCATGAGCGTCATCCACATTCTTCAGGTGAGAGAGCCATCGAGCATAGCCAAGCTGCGCTGAGGCATCAGTGCGTAGCCATCCGTATTTCATAAATCATACGGTTTGATAAAAAGCTGCAGATTGCACATTCAAGGTGTACAGGAGCACCAGGGAAGCTCCTGCAACAGGATTTCTGTTCTGTGTTCAGATCTCATGAAGCAAGTTGTGTTCCTTCCCATCGAGTGATGCTCGTCTTCCATCGCAAGTGTGCTCCCCTGTTTCCTGAAGAAAATAGGCTGAGTCATTCCTGAGGAAAATAAGAGAGTCATTTGGAAGTGTTTGGAGCTTGGATGGGAAAACTGTTTTACAGAGATGAGAGTCATAGAGAAGGGTCATTGCAGAAAGGTCTCTGCTTTCAGGAATCGAGGCAGTACTTTATACACTCACCCCGTACGCTTCATACAGCACCTTCCAGACTGACAGCTAGTTAATAGTCCCTTTTCTCTTCTATGTTTAGAGCTACAAAGATTGTTTTTAGTATATAGTAACACTTTAGCACCTTTTGAGAATCTCAAAGCAGATATTAATTAAGCTTCCTAGCACCTATGGGAAGGGAGTAAATAGCCCAATTGCCACTTTATCGAAAGGAAATGACTAGCCAAGGTCATCCACTGAGGCCGACCCAGCAATAGCATGTAGGTGATAAAACAAGAATTACACAGCTGCCTTTTCTCCAAAGAAAGACAGCCCAAAATAAGAGCTCACCTGAACTGGTACTCAAATTTGGGGTAAAAAAAATGTGCAAAAACAATTAATAAGAATTTTTCCATCTACACCACGAAATCTCTGTTACATTTTCCAGCCCTAAATCTGAATGCTCTCACTCCATCTGAGGCAGGATCTGTGCTTGATGAACGAAGACAGCAGATAAAATGCTCCTGGTAGGAGTCTTTGATAAGTAATTTTATTTTTTTCTTTTAGCTTGATTTCCTAAACATATGGATACATAAAGACAATGTTAATTCTGATATGTCTTCTGTAGCTAAGTATTAGTCTCATTTACCTATTACCACAGCCTGCAATAGATCCAAAATTATTAATCCACATTATTCCTGGGAATTTCCTAGTTACAGGAAAAGCAGTCAATAGCAAAGGATTATGACTACAATTGAGGATAAAAGAAGAGGAGCACTTTTGAAATGTACTCATTTCAAAAGTCCTTTTGGGACCCAAATAGTGTTGACCCATCCCCTAGAAGTTACAAAGACAAAGACACAGCTCTATTTGCTTCAGACCAGCTGCTAGGTTCTGTGGGAACTGTTCCTTTTGTTGTCTTGGGCTGCAAGTAATTTGGGACTTACTTTTTGGGGTTGTTCTCAGCAATGAAATTCGAGAACTAGGAACAGAATCCAGAAAACATTTTGAGCAACACAACCTATCTTTGGCCATTTGAAACTTACTTGTTAGAGCTCCATAACAGCAGTTGTGTCTGAGATCACATCTTCACCTTCTGAAGCCTAAATAGCTGCTGCTTGCGTTGCAGTAGATTTACCATCTTCTGTTGGCAGTGTGGGACCTACCACAAGAGGTCATTCCACCCCGAAAGAAGGAGCAGGCATAGCCACTAACATCCTCATTATTTTATATCTATCGTTTGTCGTTCAAACATCCCCGTCCACTTTCACCCAATAAAAGAAATTGTAATTGAAAGCATGTTCGTATGTTTTGAGGCCAGAGCAACTCTGTGATCATTTAGCTTTATCCGGGCTTTAACAAATGCTGCCACAGATGCTTATTCCACTTTTTTCTGCATGAAGAAATAAAGAGCACTTGTATAAATGACACGTATGTCAATCTTTAGGTCACAATACTTCCTGCAGTTGTATCCCAAGTAGGAGACATCAAGCTAAAGGCATTTAAGAATTAACAGTCTGTACCCAAGACAGGAAATGGAGTTTATAAAACAGGTGGATGAAGACCAGTATTCACTTGCATCGCATTAAAGCAAATCCATTTATATTTTATTTCCTATATACTGACTTGAATGTGCATTTTTACAATAATCAGGTGCTGCGGTTTCTGTAGGATCTGGGATATTTGCAGGTGGGTTGGTATGGCCCGGTAGACCTTCCGTGTAAGAAATGGTCCATCAGAGGAGAAGAGGGAGACACTGTCCAGGCAATTCTGTAGCGATCCACCAACTGCACCAGCCGAGGGTTTGGCCTTCTACCCTGAATCCCCACATAAATCATAGGATTCTTCTGTAACACCGTAAGTTGTGCTTAAATACAGGGAAAAGTTAGGACCCGGTGCTCCAGGCAGCGACAGTTCTTTAGATTTTTGTACAACTGCTCCCTTATATTGGTATTGCTATCCTGGGTGCATATTAACCATGATTGAAACAACGCCCATTGGAAGTCTTAAAAGCTTAACCACCAGTTTTACTTCTAAAATAAAGTAAACTGCCAAAAGTTCTGATAAAAGTGACAATTTATATTTTTAAGTAGTACGTCCGGAATTTTCCTATAGCTGTAGACAAAGGAATTCTTACCCAGATAAGTATAAGAGCACCAATAAATTTAAGGTAGCTTATGCAAGTTAGGCACTAATGAATGTCATCTTCTGTTTTGTCATGAAAAAAGATCTTTCTGCTGCTAAAGGAGACTGATTTAGATTATGAATAGCTGTAGTGATTTGCAAAAATGGCTCCAGAGAGATAGACTGAGATTCCATATACTCATGGCACTTGAGGTTTCTGCCCTTTTTGTTGAAAATTAATTTGTCCTGTGGGTTATTGGATTCTAGCTCAGCCAATGTATATTGCTCAGTCATCACAAATTTACTTAAAATTTAGTGTAGCTGAAGTTCATTCAACAAGACAAAAGTCTACAGTTGAAAGCTTCTAAAAATCTTTTTAAAAAACTGGCTAACGGTGTAATTGACAGCGTTGGAATCAAAAGAGATTTACAAAATGTTTTGCAGGTATCACGGTGTGGTTTATTGTATTAAAGAGACTCTTCAGTTTCCTCTTTTGATGGTGAAAACAACTGGGTGGTTTACAGTCCCCTTGATGCAAGAGGCTTTTAGTGTTTGGCCCCATGCCTCGAACCCAAAACTTACATTCTTAAAATGAGAAAAGGCGCCTTGTAACATATTCTACAGCTTCCTACGCTACTTCTGTAATTTGACACATATTCTTTTTTATGGAATAGGGAGAGAAAGTCTGGTTATAAAATGTCAAATGCCTCCCCTTACATACTCTCTTCTATTTTTTTTTCCTTTCCTTTTTTTTTTTTTTTCTTTTTTCCTTCTTTTCTGTGTTTACCTTTGATGCATGAGTAGAAATTTTGTTTGTATTCCTGGAATCCCCATCTAGTTAGTGCATTCACTTCTTAGGATTAAACATTGCCGATGCTTGTAAATTTGATGTCCCAAAGACAAATAGGTTAAGGTTACCAAAAAAAAAAAAATCTAACTCTCTTCAAATTGGCAAGCTTCTTGTTTAAATTAAAAGGCTGTAACTAATTTGATTGATGGGTCCAAGTCATCTGTTAGCCTCCACGTTGGTGACTCTGACTACCAAACCCCCCCAGTAGGGATCGGGAGGGAAAGGTTATCCGAAATACAACCACACAAAGGTTGCTGTGGTGCAAAAACTAACAGGGGCAATGATATAAGGAGGGATGATTAAAGAATAAGCAGATCTTAAACGTTCACAGGAGAGTGGTTTTTCATTAACTATAAAGGATAAAAATCTTCTTGAGGAGAAATAATTCTCCTTATTTTAAGCTTTATCGGAAACAGTTTCATGTCTCATTTAAATGATGGGGATTTTTAAAAAGAAAAATATAAAGGCAAATAGAAGTGATGGTATATGGGAAAAGCTCATTTTGTGCACGACTGCTGCGGATGGTTCCCGAGCAGTAAGTCTATAAACAGTTTGTTTGTGTTCTTTCTAGCAGGAATTATGCCTTAAAAAGACAAACAAGAATTTAAAATTCAGTTTCAAATTAATAATAAAATCACCTCATACACATCTCAGTAAAACAAGAGGAAACATTCTGAATAAAAATTCATGCACAGTCCAAATCTCTGCTCAGCTGGCTATTTTTTATATTTCAATTTATTATTTTTTTTTATTCCTAGCTCTAGTGATATATCTGAATACAACTGATCAAGTTTAAGCTATGAGGCTCTCATCTCTTTGCTTGATACACAAGGCTTACACAATTGCAAGAAATGAGATACAGTGCGATAACCAAATCATGACACAATGGACTGGAAATTTTAGATTAATAAACCTCTTTCGGAAGAGAACTAAATAACTTTTACAGTTTTATCTATGGCTATTTGTTTCTTTGAAGATTTATGGTCCTTGCAACAGATATGCATCTTATCTTTCACTCTTCAGATTAAAGGAAGATGATTTTAAACAGGCTTCTGACTGGCATAATCTGGAATTGCAGATGATCTTCCTTTAAAAAAAAATGCTAGAAGTGAACTTGCAAGTCAAATGAGAATATCATTACATATGTCAGGGGGCCTGAGGAAAACAAAAAGAATAAATCTGCATTCAGCTAAACAAAATCTAATCTTTATTATTGCGACCCGGTATCCTCAGGCAGCACTTTATCAGCCAGGTACGATCCCTGCCGCTTAACAAGGAATTAAAACTTTTCGTGCTGCTGCTGCTTTAATTGATTGATGCTAAAAGTTTAGAAACTAAAATCTAACCAGCTATTACAAAGCTCCTTTAACCAAGCCTTCTCCTTTGAAAGCGGGATCCTCAATTGAAACTGGCAGCCCACATTTTTAGGTTTCAAGCAGCTCTGTCATTCTAGGAGGAATGTGTCTGCCACTTCACACGATAGCTTGAGCTGAAAGACATGTACTTTGAATCAGAGAATCAATAGAACACTTAATGGACAATTAGGAGAACAGCTGTAGGACTGTCAAAGGCCCATCTGTACAGGGCTCAAACAGCCTCCGCCTGGACAGGGCACGGAAAACACAGCTCACTGCCCCGGGGCACCCGCTCCCATTACCACATCCCCCTTTCGTCTCACATTTAATGTTAATATAGGAGTCTTTTTTTTCCATTACAAATTTTAACACGTGTAGAAAATTATGGAAATTGCTCGGGCCATTTGTCAACTTATATCATGTGAATTGATCAATAAATTTCACCACTTTGTTGTTAATGTAGATAAATTTTGGCATTTAATTAAGCTACAGCGAAAATGTGGCCACTTTTAATTTCAGCAGATGCTACCTTTTCATCTGTAATACAAGAATACATTGGCAAATACAATCCAGTCGCTAAATATTTATAGACAACATGACAATTCCTAAAAGAGTTATCATCAACGATTTTGGTTCTGAAACAATTAGCATTGTTTAAAAGAGCTCATGTGGAAAGCTGAAATAAATTCTGAGCAGCAGAGTAAGTTATGGCTACACAGATACGTTGCAGATATAGATAAGGCACATAAATCTATACGTTATTAACACATATGCCCACGCTGATTATTATAGGAATACTGTCTATGGCATATATGCACACAAACACATGTAAATTCTGATAAACCGAGGTAGAAATTCCCATATGCGTATGTACTCGTGCATAATACATCTTTACAGGTACCTCTATGAATTAGACCTGTATAGTGATATTTATCATTAATGGAGCCGCGTTGCAAAAATGTAATGAGAGAGATTGATCTCAGGAAGTAACATCACAGAAGGAAACATTTCGTATGTAAACAGTTTATATGCAGTAACTAAGAGCTGACAAAGGCATTGCTGTTTATAATAATAAATGTATTTAACTTCTTAAAATACCGAGTAAATTTCTAGACCACAATAATCAGGGATTAGCCTTTAAACTTCCGGATATTTTTTAAGCACACACAGATTTGGCCAGACAATAAGAAACACAAATGAACATTTTAGGCTTTCTATATGGCCTTAGGGACCCCGAGATGAAATCCTGCCTCTGACAGCCAGAGGCCCCAGACACAGCGCTCGGCAGCAAGGCTTGACATGATAAACTGCTGTATCTCATTTGAGTGGGTAGGGGGAGGAGGTTGCCTGGTGGTGATATTGCCAGTGCCTCCAGGGTAGGAAAAGCCTTGAAATCCCATTGCTGGTTTTGCTATAATCCTCCTGCCCAACCAGCCTCCCACCCTCACCTGTAATTTTTGCTAAAGAACTTGCTTATCATTTAGAGGACAACCATGCCGGCAGCACGAACTTGTGCAGGGGGAGAAATCACGGAAGAGGGAAATCAGTGGTGGTCACACACATAATCCTCATGAAGGACTCCCAGTAACTTAAGCAGACAGGTTCGGCATCTTCCCACACTCAGGCAACAAAACAGTCCTGTATTCAAGCACCAGGCAGATGGGCAGACATCCAGCATCCCATAGGTAAAATTCCCTTTGTTTGACTCCATTGTGAATTTCTCAGTTTTCACTGCTGGGTAAAATCATCTAACTTGAGAAGGAAAAAAAAAAAAAAAAGAAAAAAAAAAAAGAGAGACCCACTCAGACACACCAATCATTTTGAAAGTGGAGTTTCGGGTTGTGTGGATTTGTCACCACTGCAGCATGTTTTATTTTCAGGCTTTCAGAGAAACTGGTCAGCAGATTTCTTGAAGTTGTTGGGGAGCGCAGGGAAGAGGGCTGGAATACTGTTCACACTGAGACTAACTGGCTTTTAGCTGAGGATTTGCAATTCACGCAGAGAGAACAGGGAAGCCAAACACAGCAACTGTGGTTTATGTATGGTATTTGAACCACAGGGAAATATCTGGACGGCACAGAACATACTCAATAAATACGGAACATTCTAACCAAATCTTGAGTCATTGAAATTATCTCATTGGCCTTTCCTCCTCAACAGAAAGCTTTGTCTCAGCTTACCAAGGCTTGTTTTGCATTTCACAGCAAAGGCATTTACTCCTGCTGGACTGGATCAACACATAAGCTCATCAGCGGGCGCCTGTGATTCCTGGTCCTGCTGGCAGGATTCTGGCCGTGCAGAATCTCCTCCTGCCAAGAAGGAGCGCTGCTACAGAGGAGGTCTCACCGCCAGGCTCTCACCGCAGCTCCTGTGACGTGCCACCCAGCCTACCTGCGCACCGACAGGGTCTCCTGACATGGTTACACTCCCTACACCCTCCAAAGAGCCTCTGCATATGTACGTACAAACACTCACTCGTACCCAGGCACACACACAAGGAGGAGAGCGGTTCCTCTGGAGGGTGATCCAAAGAGATGGTGATGGGTCTCCGCAGCTTCAGCCCAGAAGTTGTAACTTCTGCGTGACATGACGCTCTGGTGAGTGGAGAGAGGCCTGTCGAGATGGTATGTGTGAGTTAGTTACTTTTATATCTTTTTTGTGGCCTGGCTTGATGGCCCATGCATTTCATGACTTTTTTTTTTTTTTGGTGAAATGAGAACTTTGGGAAAAAAGCTTAAAGGTCTAAAAAAAAATAAATATCTCAATGCTATCTGCTGTGGTTACATTTCACGTGCACCCATAGTGGACCAATGGTGATACCCACTGCTGAGCTGTTTTAACACTCACCCTTTCTCCCTATTCCTGTAGCAGAGGCAGGGAGCAGGGTGTGACAGGACCCATCCCAGCCCGCGGCACAGCACCAAACCCTGAACCCCAACCTGGCAACTACAGCTCTTCCATCGTGCCAGTTGGCCATGCCATAGTGTCTTCTGCAGCGAAGTGAGAGCTTGAGAGTTGGAGACAGCAATGTTTGTTTCTCAGCCTGATGGCATTACAAGGAATATTTACTAAGTTTTTAATGGTGAAGACCTAAACTCTAGGTAGGAGGGGATTACACTAGGATGAGCAACAAAAAGGTCTGCTAAACAATCTTCGTTTTCAGAAGATCTCCATAACAACAAATCCATTTGGCTGTTGCACCAGTAGAGTATTTTTGTGGGAGATCCCTATTTATCTGATTTATTAGAAATGCTCCATTGAGACACAAAGCATTTTTCTAATAAACCTAGAGGTTAGGACTATTGTTTTCAGTACAGCTGACCCTTGGACTTGCTGTAAAACCAGAATCATTAGAAATGCTCCATTGGTTATATTGGAGCATTTCTAATGAATCAGAGGGTCAGCTCTATTGAAATAATGTAAAATATCTAGATTCATGAGGAAAAACTCCATTGAAATGCATGGAGCGTTTCTAATAAATCCAGATTTTAGTGGAGCTCAACCCTGAATCCATTAAAACGTTATGAAAAAATAGTTACTGAGCATGCACCTTAAGTACTTTTTTTCTGTGTTAATCTCTCATTTATTTTAAAATGCGTTGTAAAAATAGCAAAAGGCATCAGCGAAAATTTGTTATTTAAAGTCTGCCATTTCCCCTACTTACATATGAGCAGAGAGCCACTGTTGCCACCAGAAAGACGGCCCCCGGTACCTCCTAAGATGTGCTTGGCTCACGTTGTGCTTGGGCAGCTTCCAGGAAGGGGGATGCTGAGGGCTGGGAGCGCATCTCACCCCAGCGGGTGCATTTACCACAGCCTCCCCCCACGCTGGGCACATACCAGGAGTGAGTGAGCCTTGTGAGAGCTACAGAGCTTCAGGTCCCGACTGGCCAGAGAGGAGCTGTTTGTTGAGAGCTTTCAGGTACCTCAGTCTTTTCTCGTTGTGGGACTTCACTATAGGAGGGACCACTTCCCAGAGCCTGGAGCAACGCTGATATCAATCCCCAGGAAAAAGCTTCCTCTGTACCCCCAGCAGGCTGTTCTCAGCAGGATCCCCTTGTTTAGGGATCACTCTGAAGGGAAGGTCCACTTCTTTAGCTGGATATTTAAATGCCAGTGGTCTACAGCAGCTGAAGGCAGTTAATGATCATAAGCAGCAGGTCCATGGGCATTCCCCTCCAGAAATCCATTACTCCTGGCTTCATAAGGGGCCAGCTCACTAAGAATAAGAGAAATGCAGGTATAGTGGAGGGTAGGTGAGAAGTGTTTGCTTGCATATCCCATGAAAAAAGCTGAGCCTGAAGTGTCTTATCCTTTACTGAATAACAGATGTAGAAGAGGATCTCTACGGCTTCGGGAAGGGGAATCTTAAGTAAACACCTCGGTACCAGATGCCAGTATGATGCACTTAAGGAACGTATCCCAGGGATGAGTTGCCAGGTACCTTGAGGCTTCCGCAGTTTACCGGTGTGGTCACTGATGGAGAGATTATGTTGTCTATACTTAAAGAGAAATCAGTTAAATGTTAAATGTTTATTCTTAATTTACAATCACAAGGCCAGCAATAGAATGAGATTATTTTTTTTTTTATTACTGCCAAGCTGAATTGGCTTTTTCTACCATTTTTACTGTACAACACTATTCAAAGCCTGGCGGATTTTCAAGTTTACTTTAAGGCCAGTTCAACAGCTGTAGTCATCTAAGAGTGTGTGTCCTAAAGATGAGATGGTTTATGCTTAATGCAATTTCAGACTTTGTTCTTGCCAAGCAGTTAAATTCCATATCCATGGCAGGTGACATCTTTAACCTGTTTGTCTATTCAATATTGTCAGCTTGGTAACTCCCTGAAAACTGAGGCCTATGGTAATAAAAATTAGTTATTAATAGTAGCATGTTATGGGCCAGAATACGAAAAAACAAAAAAGAAGTCTTTCTAATTTATTGTTTCACAACATAACAAGAAGAAGTAAACATTGGCAAATTTATTTTGAGGGCATGCATGAGTCAGTCCCTCAGTGCCTCTCTTGACGGTCAAACCCCTCCTCAGAGCAGAGTTGAAGCTAATTTTGTCAGTTTTGCAGATGAACTTCACGTGAAAGTTGCTGTGGCAAGTTTTCACGATGACGACGATGATAATACCCACTTCTTTGTTTTTTTCAAAGCTAGTGCTTTATTATTGCACCTCTTATCTTCCAGAATACCGCTGCTGAAATGCACCTGCTGTAGAGGTGGCGCTGCATGTACCAGCCAGGTACGACACCGGGGAAGAGTTTTGAGAAGGGTTTGGAGCAGCGGCCCTCTGACAACCCCCTGCTCTCAGGTAACGCATCTCACACACTCTGAAAACATAGGCAAAGGGGATGCTTGTATTTATGGGCCCAGCCGATAGCCCCCGAGTGAGTGGCATGGGGTGCAGTATAGCTGGTGCAGAAGGTGAAAGAGCTGGATTGATCGTGCCAGAATTGATTAGGCCGGTGTTATATTAGGCTACTTTCTCCCTGGTGTTTATGATGGCTGTCTGAAGGCAGGGTACGGAAGCACCTGGAGGTTTGGACACCGCTGCTCTGTAATCCATGCAGCTGTCTAGCCCGGCTTCCAGTTTCAAAGCAGTTGGAAGACATTGCACAAAGCTGCTTTTTAATTCAAGGGCAAAGCCGCTGAAAACCAGCAAGCCAGTGCTGGACAAAGGAGACTCTCCTCTATGCTGTGTAGCGCTGGAACCTCCAATAGCGCATGTTCGTTGTTAGGGGGCCACGACGGTGGCCACAGCAGGTGAGCAGCAGGGCTGTGGGGTCCTCAAGCAACTTCTCCCTTCCCCAGCTTTACAGCCTACCTTAAATGTATTTCAGAATAGTTTGCTTAAAATTAAGCACAGAAAGACAATACATTCATCACATCCCCTTTACAAGGCTGTTCAAGGAACTAGGCTTGTGTGTGTCGTAGCGTTTTATGGCAACAGTCTTTCTATAGGTCCCCGTGCTTTCAGCAAATAGCAGAGAAGCTGGCTGGCCTCAGATGCAGACTACGTTCTGTTTATTTTATGAATGCACACAGTCAGCGCATCCGCAATTTGTCAGCTTATGGTGCTGTTCGTTTCACGGCTTTGTACCTATACACACACGTGCATATAAAATGTATACGAAAAGTATATTAATATAATTCTATCTCAACAGATTTAATTCTTAAATGCTACATATACTTGTTTAATCTCTCATTTTAGAAGTAGGAAAGGTTAGATTATAACATCAGGTTAGCTCTCTTTGAAGCAGGTAATAATTAAGTTGATTCACTGTTGCAATTACTGTCAAATCCCCCTTAATTACCACGGATTTTATAGCAGCTTCATTATACGTCTGCTGTAATGCATTGTGGCCCAAAGGAGAAGTGTTGCAGGAAATTCTGCATAGCATGTATAATTCTAACCTGCAGTTAAAGCTTCTAGTGAAAGCCTCTGCACTAAATTTGTCTTTTTTTGACATTTTTTCCCCCTATTATTTAAAGCAATTGAACTGGAGTAACACCACTAAAATATACACCTAACTTCATAAGTGAAAATTGATCTCTTCACAGGTACTAGGAATAAAAATGGAGAAATTATAAAATTAGCAGTGAATTATTCTTGGGAAACCGCTCAGCAAAAATGAAGAACACTTCTGGCCTGGCGTCATGGGGGGAGAAAACTTCTGCCCCATCCTGCAAATCCCCGAGCAACCTTTCCTCGCTTGAGTAGTCCCACTGAATACAGTTTTTAAGGCGGAAAGAGTCTGACGGATCAATCTGGTATACATAATATTTTCATCCATTGTTCATTTTACATTCTATAAACTGGATTATACAAATATAAGGCCCACGCACGGCCAACAGCATTGTTGTTTTTTTATTTCACCTGCATATTGAATATGCTGTTACGGTATAGTATAGAAATATTTAACGAAAATAGCGATTTGGACAATAGTAACACCTATTTAATTATCGACCACGCAAGAATTTTTAAAGCGACTTTTCTTTAGAACTGACCTTCCAACTAACTTTTGTAACAACATAGCCTCACAAAACGGCTGGTTTATGGCTCATGTGTCGCTGCTTGTTTCCATTGGAAAAATCTTTACAAATCAGGGTCTGTAAATTGAGCCTGCAACAGTTCAAACCAGATAACTGAATAATGTGTCCCATGGATTCTCTTGTAACGAAGGAATTTACTCCACAGAATATATTAGATGCAGAAAGGGCTTCAGTGTCAGTGACACTATTGGCAGCTGTGTTAACAGTTAAGGAGCTGGCTTTGTACAGCAGTACAGTTATTAAATTTCTCCAGAGACCATGACTCATTAATCAAATATTCATACATCTCTGTAAATACACACTGAACAGAGAATACCCTCAGAGTTGAGCATCCCAGCACAAGTGCTCTTTCATGTAACGCTGACAAAATCCTGAGAACATGCGGTCATGTTTTGCATTTCTAATGCTGTATGTACTCTTTAGTACCCCAATTCCTAAAAACAGAACACAAATGATCTTACTGATCGCAAGTGTTACACAGTCACAATTAAAATTGCTTCACTATTGCTTCATACCATCTTTTTAAAAGTGAAGACAGTGAATCAATTCTTCTGTTCTTTGTTTACCATCAGACAAGTAACTTTTTCCCATACGGATGGAGAAACCCAAGGCCATGCTCCTATTAATACAAGAATTTGTATTAGCATGAAAACAACAAACCACTGGTTGAACTGCGAAGGCCAAAGAACTTCATATATTTGCAAAGACATGAGCTGGTTGTATTTAACAAATACTGTATTTTGTGTTTCCGCACTGCCATAAAACGGCATCTTCTCACCTGCTCCAGGGGAGGCACAGACACATCTGAACTGAAGTTTTGACCTTGGTGAGGCTGAGATGGCGGTTCAGAGCTGAAGCGTCTCTCCGCGATCAGCTGAAGCTCTTCTCCATCAGCCTTTGAAAAAATTCAGGTTTCTGTTTGAACTCCCCATCCTAATGCATTCGTATCTAGCACTTTGGTTTTGACTGTTGCAAGTTCTGATTTATATTTCTGATTCAGGCTCTCTGTGGGTTGAAGTAGTCAGATGCCTTTATAGAGTGTTATTTGTAAGTGGAGATTATCATATTGATGAATGTCGAGTTTTAAAATTCTGTCCTATTGTGTTCTGCTGAACTCAAGGGACCAAAGGAACAGAAGGGAACGACCCGAGTCTTCAAGTCCAACCCCCTGAAAGTGTGGCCAGCGCAAAATCCCAAATGATCTTGATAAGAGAAGGGGGATTTACAGATAAATCCAGGAAAGAGGTGAGTCTCAGATTATATTCTTTTATAGGTTTTAGAGGCTGGGATATAGAATTCACCCCGGAGCCCGTCCCCAACTGCAGATTTTGAAGGGAAATTTGTAAACTTGCATAACATCCTTATATTCTGTAAGTAACTTGCAAATGGCCCGGTGTAAGGATTGGACACTGATCAGAAAATACTTCCTTTTTTAGTTCCCTTTCTAATAAATATAGATACTCTAGCCGAAGCACCTCCACAGTTCCTACCGCATTAATTTCAGTGCATTTTAATTTTCTTTAACAAGGCTTGACATTTACATTTTAAAAAGAAAATCCTCTCCTATATTAAATTAGGGCACTGATCGAGGTTGGATGGCAATAACCTCCCGCGCTTTTGTGTAAGACAAACCCCACGCCACCTCGCTCCACGAGTCAGCACGTGCCAATAGAGCAGCTGTGAGTACCTGCTAAAAAAAGTTGTGGGTACCATACGGAAAACAGCACGAGGCTGCAATCGCAATGCCCACTGCCGCTTGTCCGCCCAAGTGCGAGGTCCCAATTCTGGGCATGTTATGAGTGATCCCACTACCCTGCGTGACCTTATCCACTGACCCAGCAAGCTGCTGGATGGGGATAAATACCTGAAACGTTGACTTTAATAATGCGCCCTGCGGGCACAGGGATTCACTGGCAGGATCAGAGCGTAGGAAAGGAGGTGGAAAATAACAATATGGTGTGAATGCTGAGCAGAGAGCCCACAAAGCCTTGGTTTTAACACACGCCTAAACACCCACCAGAGCTCGGCGAAAACAGCAAACATTTATTTGCGCATCTTCTTGCATAAATAAAACCCTGCTGATTTGCTTTGATGGCATTTACGACCACATTTATTCATAAACATTAGAGTGAGCAAGTTTTTATTTGCAGGAGCGTTCATAGAAAACAAAAGCGTCGTGAATTCTGGTGTGAATAAATACCAGAGAGCTCTCACACGAGAAAGGCTTCTGCAGTCATTAAGTAAAGCTCTTTTTACTATTCACACCGTGGATTCAAACAATTACAGCTGCCCGTGAACTGCTTACAAACAGGGAAGGCAACTGTTTATAAAGCTCAGTTCATCCAATTAGGCAACAGAAACCATCTTATGAAGGTACCTAATCATAGGGTCAAACGATGATTACTCGGGGCTCAATCCTGACTCCCTCAAACGCCTCTTTACATCTTTTTGTCAATGCAAATAAGTTTCCAGCATTTTAAGACCCCCTGACATGATGTTGGCATGGCCTAACCAAGGCAGTGGGAGGCTGTAACACCTTTGTGCTGCCAGAGAGCGGCTACAGGCTACCAGAGGCTCCAGCCGCAGGGATCGCATACGGAGCATGAGGCTGAAGTAACTGCGTGTGTTACACCTGCCTGTGCTCCCCAGCCTTCCGCACAGGGCTAGGGAGATGCGCTCCACGCACTGGGAAGAAGAACTGCATCCATACTCCCGCAGTCATCAACTGCAGGGCGGTAAGGGACCGTAAAGTCACTCGGCATATTCTGCCCTCTAGGAGGTTCCTGGTAGTACGAGAAGAGCTGGTGCTCCAGCCTCCCCGAAAAGCCGTATCACCTTGGATGAAATTGTTGCATAAACAGAACACAGGGCGGGCTGGATTTCAAATATGCTGTTTGTATTCATTTGTGGCATTATTGACCTTTCATAACTCACTGACGGTTGCTTTTCATTCCATCATTCCAGTTAAGAGATTGTCAATAACTCTGGAAATAAATCAGGTCTCCAGAGTGAGTCCATTTTCTTCCTGTAATTAATGGCAAATGGGAGATCCCTTCCCTGCCTCCCCAAATACCCTGTGGTGTCCTTCTGGCTGTATCGTGCATAACCGAGCCGCTCGCCTGCTTCTCGTTACCAACGCTTCTGGGTTTGGAGGGGTAAGTTAAAGGAAAAAAACCACAAGACAAAGGACTGTCCTTACAGTAAAAAGAACCCGTAAGCCAAGGGCAAGGGCAAAGCCCAAGACTGGGGCTTGTTGTTGCCTGTCTGGCACGGCCGGGCAGTGGCAGACTCTGCCCGTGGCCACTGCAGAGCCAGGCAGTGCTCGGGGCAGGAGCGGGACTCTGTCACATCCCCATTCCCTGTTTTCCAACTGCATTTTCATGCCGTTGGCAGATAAATGAACCTGATGTTTAAGTGCCAGTTAACGTACGTAGAGCAACCACTTGTTCACTGTTACTGCTTTAACTAAGGAGCATGTCACCATGCTAAATGTCAATCAATCAGGTGTATTTACCGCATTGTTTTAAAAGTGCGAGGTCACGTCGACTCCTCTGGCAGCCAGGGAACTCACCACGAAGAGATCGTGACTCTCATGGTCTTGCCTTGCGCAGGGACCAGGGAGGAGCGGGTTTTGTTCAGAACATGAAGCCAGTGTTGGCTTTGAAAATCAGGTGAGGAGATGCGTGGTGTCACCTCAACACCAGCTGCCACCACACTGTAAGGTAACACAGCAGCTGTAGTTTTCTGTAGTTCTGAGTTACCTACTCATGTTCTTGCTGTTCAGGGGCATCTCATTAATACTGTGGGATAAATGTACCTGCCAAGGGGGACGTGCTTGGGGGAGTCCCACCTAGCTGTTCTCACAGGAACGGAGCTGCTTGGAGACCTTTGGGAACAAATTAGATTGGCCTTAGTTTTACAGCTCTGCTGAAGCACAGGGTGGGTGGATGGCAAGGGGGAAAACAAGTCTTTAAAGAAAGGCAGCACAAACAAGCCATTCTGCTGGTAGCCAGAGAGGGGCACTAACTTAGTAATGTAATGGTCTTGAGTGTCTTTCCATTTCTAGGCCTTCTGGAAGCTGGTCTACAATTCTCCAGGCTCTGTTTCTCTCTGAGGTCAGTTGTCTCTGCTAACATTAGTAAATAACCCCCTCTCCTTAACGGGCACTTTAGAAAACCAGCCTTCCAGGGTCATCTCTCCCGAGAGCCATCCCTCAGGGTCTGCTGGCTCGTTCCCTGGGGAGTTAAACCAGCGCGCTGCGTTTCTCCACCAGTCTCCAGCCCAGTCTGAGACTTCAGGTTGGAAAGTTGTCAGAAATCAGGTCATGAGCTTGGCTTGAGATGCCAGCGGCCACGGAGCCAACGGGCAAAGGATGTGGTGGCTGGTGGGTTTCCCCGTGGAGGAGCTGTGCAGCCAGGTCCCGGGGGGAGGTCCTTACACCACGTGGGCTCCCTGAGCTCCCAGTCCCAGCTACAGTGCTGCCCGGGGGGGGGACCAGCACCTCCACCATCAGTTCGGGGGCTGATGGGGCTTTGGGCACAGGTCAGGTAGAGGCGAGTCAAAGAAGACCCTGAGGTCTCACATTAGTTTGAAAAATGAGGCCAATATCTTTGCTAGAAGGGGAAGGCAGAGTCCCAGCCAGTCATTTAGAGTCCGGAGGTTGGGTCAAGCTAATATTAGATATTATAAACACACAAAGAAATGTTCCTTCTGAGGAAAAACGGAGGTGGCAGAAAATTAGAAAGGTTATTAGGCGATTAAAAGCTCAGGCTTTGACAAGAGCTACGATTTGCCACCTTCTGTGGTCCGGGCAGTCCGGTTCCGTCAGGCGAGCGAGTGATCAGCCAGTGATTTGTGGAAGTCCTTTAAGAAAATCGGCCACTGCTGGGTGTGTGAGTAACTAATGCTCCTTTGGTTTGTGTTTGAAGGCAGCAGCGGCAACAGCGATGACACAAATTAATTGCACACTTTTCAGGAGATAATGCAGACGAGGTAAAGAGAATTACTATGCGATTAACATAGTTTCCAATTAAAGTCCCCTGTAGTTACCGAAAAACATTAATTTCTGGTAACTTGGTAATTTAACTTGTGTCACCACTGTACACGAGTGCACCAGGGCAACGTATGGCCTTCTCTGTGCTTAAGCCTTGTGCGAAAAACATGAAAAAAAATTATCTGAAAATACCCACTAGTTTTTAACAACTTTTTGTAGCAGGCCTCAAATAAAACACCACTCTGATAAACTAAAGGATTTGCTGACAGATTAAAGGACCAAAACCCGGGGCTGTTGTAGCACTGAAGTCTTTCTTCCCCTTAGTCAAAAAGGGGAAAAAAATCCGCTATTTAAATAAACTCAGCAAAGGTGTTTCAACCATTACCTTTCTTTATCAACAAGTTGCAAAAAGACTGAGACAAATGAAACTATTTCGCCCTTCCGGGGAAGTTTGCTGTTGGGATGGCAGAACTACATTTTTCTTTTTACCATACTATCGCTCTTATATTTCCATTACACTCTTTCTATTACAAGACTATCAAATGAAAGGTCTTTTGAATAGCAGCTCATTTCTGGGGACACAGCTAGCGTAGGTGGGTATGTGCACGTGGGGTTTTCTAAGGAGCTTCAGCCAGTGGAGTTCAGGAAGAAGGAAAATTCATCCTTGAGTTCCCATCTCAGATAAAGCTCAGTGTCCTCAAACCAGGACACGACTTGTGAGTGCACAGCAGACCAAGAGGTACGAAGGCCTAGACATGGAAAACTTGCAGCATTATCAGGCCCGAGCAGTTTTGGTTTAGTCTGATGACAAAACGCAGTCACCAAGTGGTGTCATTACTGTTTTTATCATGTGTATTTCCAGAACGTCCGCGTTTTCCCCCTGCCCGTTTGAAACGGTAAGGGTACCAGTATGGGAAGAGTCGCTCCGTTGACATCTTCCTGGTTGCCAGGCTTCTTCCCAGTAACGTTACGAAGGCTGCAGTCTGCAGTGGGGTAGGATGAAGTCTTTAAAAGAGATGTGGGTCTTCATGTATATGACTTAAGGCATATATCGAAGTTGTACAGTAACTTTCATTAAAAACTATAAACCCCCGACATCATCAGGGAAAAATTCCACTGCACAGCTCTGTATTTTTGTTAGTTTCACGTAACTCAGCACCACTTTCAACTTCGTTACAAATATCGCAGACTCCTGTGCATTAAAGCCTCCAAGGCTTATTATGTTTTATTATTACTACAACAACAGAGGCTGTAAATGGAAAAGACGTTATTGATTCGACTGATCCGCTGAACACAGGTTGTTCTTTACCGGGCATTTGGTGGCCTTTGGGCAGGTCTGCCTTTTACCAGCCTGACAGGGTACGACTTGGACCACTTCTGGGTGGGAACATCACCCCGCCTTGGATTCCCCTGCGGGACGCTCCTCCTCGAGCACCTTCCCCTTTCCCAAAGATGTCTGTCCTTTTCCCCTTCCCTCCAACTCCTCTCCCCCTTTGCCAGGGCACACTCATGGAAACCGTAGCGCTTCCCTCCCTCCTCAGCTAGAGAAGTGACAAACCCACCCAGCGACAAATTCACCTTCCGTAAATCCATCCCCGCAGGCTCCTGATCACTTCCCGTCTTCTTCTGTGCACTTGAATTAGTCCATGCCTTCCTCACGGAGAGGTGAGCAGAAAGGAGAGCATCGGCGAAACCAGATTATACCAGTTTTATCCCCCTGCTCTGTGACAGCAGCTTTTAACAATGCACCAGAGGATTGCTTTTTTCTTTTTTTTAAAACTTGAAGGCAAAGTGCAACTTCATGTGTAATTTCCTGTCCACTGTCACCCAAAGGAACCACTCAACGTCTTGGCTTTATTTTTCCTAAGGCTCCGTTAACCTGTGCTTCACTAAACAGGAATCTTCTATTTTCTGGCTCTCACTGACATTCACAATTCTCCTCATTTTGACGTCTAAATTCCATAAATATGTTGTTTACTCCCTCTTCTGGGCTATTAATGAAAAATATTAAGCAAGATCAAGCCAAACATCCTCACATACACGCAGCATCTAAAAGTAATATTATGCCAATTATTAGTAGGATTCAACAGCGCAGAGGTTACTAATTTAGACAAATGATGTGTGGTTGGTTGGTTTTTTCCCTGAAAACAAGTGAACACAATCTCATTTTGGCTTTTTGGAATATTAACTCAATTAACACACGCGAATGCAGGCTCCAGCCCTGACACATACACACGCTTGATCCGGTTCTGCCTGAAATCTACCCCTTAGTCGCTTCTCTCTCATAAAAGGGAGGAAGGTGCTTCAACGAATACACGTGATGCGCGTTATTTGGATCGGCAACATTTGTGCCTTCTGTGCCTGAACGGCACTTAGAATAGGTTAACATTTGGTTTACAACACAACAATAAAATTTGCCTTTATTGCAAATAAACAGAGTATTCACACCTTACAATATTGGTTTAGATGCAGGATTATATTCACTCTTAGAGAATCTAATATTAATATAGAAGGCGCACACATTTCACGTTTTCACACCTTTTTTATTTTCCAAGCAGCGTTAATACATATTTTAAATATCGCATTTACTTTGTTAAAACATGAAACTATATATGTACATTTCTTTGCAATCTGAGAACACACACCGTCAAGTAATCATTTGTACAGCAATAACATGTACCCAAAAAAAAAAATAAAAAAAAAATAAACAGCCCCGAATTTTTAACATCCACTCCCCCGTTTGCTTTGATTCAAAAGCTGCACTAGGAGGAGAGAAGCCTCACCGTTATAGTAGCTGAAACAGGAAACAAACACCGCTCTCTTCTAATAATTGTCTTTAGCTGCTTTGATTGGCTGCAGTTAATATTAATAGTATAACCTTTAAAAATTGTGGGGAAAGGTAATACTTTATCTTCACTCCTCATATTAAGGCTCCAAAGCAAGCTTAATGAGAAACCATTATAAAATCATACTGCTAAATAGTATCTTAACTCACAATTCAGCCTATATAATTATATCAGTATTGCAACTGACAATTACTACTGATATATCAAACTTCCCTTTCTTGCCCTGTGCTGCTCAGGATGAGGGTCACGATTACAGCATTAGCGACTACTTGGGCTTACGCTGCAAGACAGACGCGAGTCCTACCCACACCTCATGAATACAGAGCTCAGATTTTGCTTACAAACAGGAAGAACGCGGTCTCAAAACCTACGGACAGGACATAAAACGTCCATGACACCGCCCCCCCCCCCCATCTGGCAGCCTCTGCTCAGGATTCCTCCTGGAGCGCCAGGCCATGAGGGGACAAGCTCAGCTTCAGGGCCCGGCCAAGCTTTTCAAGAGGGCAAGAGCAGGACGACATCCTGTAGGCACAATCCAGCGTCCCTGGCTCTAACCAACGCCTTCCGCCTTCGTGAGCACAACAAACTCAATCATCTCGTTGTGAACAAAAATAATTAGTAAGTACATTTACAAATGACATTTTAAAGACTATTAACATATAAAACATTATCCTCTTTATGAAAATAGACCAATTTCAGCACAAGCTTGCCTTCTGGGGGGAGGAGGACACGTACATTTTATATGTTTTATTTTTTAAAAGGCCAGTGTTCTCCTGGACAGCTGCCAATAATCCGGTGTAAAATGTCCTTAAAGCAAGACAAACTCCTCTGTACTAATTCTTTTTAATCTTTTCTTTTCATCCTCAGAAAAAAGGTTGTTTTCTTCATGGAGTGGACTGGAAGCAAAGTCATAGTCTCTGGAATGACCCTTTACAAAAGTAAACAAGGGATATTTCTCCTTAGATGAAGATTTCAGCATCTACAACATAAAGCACATACCAGATAAAATGTTAATTGGAAATGAAGAGATACAGTAAGTAGTGATATTTATCTGATGATGACTAAAAAGTAAAAAATGCGTTCTTTAGTTTTACTATCATATTAAAACAAAAGCATTGCACCATCTAAACATCCCCTCCTCCCGTTAAACAAACATTTACTTCCATTTCTTCTTCAGGTCGCTGCTAATTTCATGCCTAACCCTGCACCTTGTTCCGTAGAGATCCCCTCTCCCTGCTGTTTGCCTCAGTGCAGCTGGAGCTCACGTAGGAAGATAAAAAACTCTACAAAATAGTTAATAACGTCCTCCTCAAGCACAGGTATGAATTCGGCGGCAACTAAGCATCTCAGAGAGGCATTTTTATTGTAGAATCAGCAGGTACAATAATCAATATTTTTACTGAAAGTTTAAACACATCCACCTATGTAAATAACCCAATCGAGAGCACGTGGCTAAAACCCGCCTGATGGCAGCAACGGGCTGTGGGAGCTGGGGTGCCAAAACCCCACGTTTATAAATAAGAAAACTGAGCATGTACAAAGCAGGTGGTGGGGAATGATAAATACTAAAACAGATCAGCAATACTGAAAGACATTGCAGCCTTTCAGCCTGTTTTGGACACTTAATTGTTCACAGATTTTTTTTTAAGTTTTTTTTTTTTTTAAATTTCTTACCTGCTTTGAAAAATCAGCGGAGTGCTGCAGTGACATGCAGAACTACATTAGTTTAGAAGTATACGCTGTGCGGAACTAAAATCACTAAACATAATTTCATGAGAACAATTAATCTAAACCAGTGAAAAAAACTATATTTTTTAAACAGTAAGAAAAAAAGTGGGGCAGGGGCAGGGGGGGTGTTTAAAAAAAAATAATTAAAATCACACTCACGGTAAAATCCTTCATTTTTACTGAAATTTTCTACTTTATTCTAGTCTATTTTAATTGCATTTGGCTATTGTAACGTGAAACCTGGGTAAAAGAGGAAGGAGATACAGGAGACACACACAGAGTAATAAGCAAAAGCAAGAGAAGAGTAACAAATGAGCTTTAGACAGTTTGTAAGATGTACAAATGCTTTGTTTCTGGCCGAACACAGAAGGAAGGTAGGAACAGAAACTGATGGCCACACGAAGGCTGTCTGCTGGGCTGTGGACGGGTGGGCTGCGGCCAGCTCCTCGTCGCAAGTTTGCAACAGAAACCTCACCCCCGGGAAGGCACGGCAACTGAACAACCATCGCACCTTTAGAGGTGGCCCCTCCAAACTGGGACAGAAACACGCCTGCGGTTCCACTGCCGTTGCCTGTGTTCGACCCTCCCTGAAACTTCCTTCTCCAAGGCCCCCCGCACAGCGCTCTCTGTACGAAGGAGGTGACGAAATACTCAATACAGAACATACGCTGGGCACAGGCAAACGCCTAAAGGAGAGTCGCGTGGAACCCGGTTAAGATGACTGCAGTGATTATCAAGCTACGTCTCACTCGGTGATCACAGGTAATTTGAAACTCTAAAGAACTTGCAAGTCCTTTGGATACCGCTGTGATGATTTCTACAGGGAAGCTTATTGATAAACATCAATATTTTTTAGTATTTCAGTGTTAGACTCAGACTGCCGCTGTTGTCACTGCAACAATTAATTCTTTGTGCTGAACTGCATCCAAGTTCAACACTCAGTCAGTCCAGTTCCTCAGAGAACTTTTCATTCCTGCTGAGAACCCGGGCTACAAACAGGCAAATGCAGCTGTAGCCCAAATGGATTGTTCATTTGCTGTCGTGGGTTTCGACAGGGAAACAAGTCACTGCATTAGCAGAAAGGCAAGCCTGGTACCCGTTAAATAAGAATGTCAAGTAGCAGCAGAGCGGCCAGGAAAAGGCAGAGCGATCCCCGGCGCTGAGCAAGGCCAGTGCTTCTTGCTGACCTCCGGATCTGCCACGTGGTGTTGAGAAGCCAGAGGGAAACTGCTGTGCCTGCTCGCAATTAGTGCTGAAGTGAAGACAGAATTAAGACTGCAGCGAGTCGGTACATCCATCCTTCCCAAGTCTGGATGTGTTTCCGGGTCTCCTTAATCTATCAGCTATTTAATTCCAGGTAATAATAAGCTACTTAACAATAGGTGCCTAATGAGCAAGTACAAAACCAAAGAGTAATCTGAATGGGATTTGGAGGGAGTTTCACCAGTGGCTCCATGTGGGCCCGTGATTTCAATGCCCTGATTTCTCTGTCACTGAATATATGGCTCATAAGGTTTATCCCCAAGTAATAAAAGCTAAATCTTTTCTCCCACCTCTTATTGCCCACACGAGCAGCTAGAACCTGAATTTTTTAGTCTAGCCTACATGGGGCACAGTATATACTGCACTTTATAGTTCGAGAGTCGTTGCACTCAAAGTGCGAACGAAGGGAAAAATAAGGGAAGAGCAGGAAAAAACAAAGGATGTGAAGGAAGGATTGAAAGATCATAGAACGTTTTTCACGTTGTATTTATATCCAAACTTTCCTCTATTTTCAAACTTACTGTGCCCGAAATCTGTTTCTATAAAATAATATCGTTAATAATAAAGAACTTCTGTCTAAAATACCAGGATAATAGCTCCAAGACTTAGATCAGCCATGAGAATTTTCACAATATATATTCAGAAAAAGAAATGTACTTAATCCCAAACTTGAAAGAAAAGAAAGAGGGGAAAAAAGAGGAAGAGAACTTCCAATGCAACCAATTTTATAATTAGATTTTTAGAATATAAACTTCACTATTTAAACTTTCCACATATCCATTGCTTAGGAACTTCTTTAAATCTGTTTTCCACCTCTCTGTAAACATCAAAGAAACAACTTCAGCATCAATCAATATCTATAAAGGATTATACACAGTATTAAGTTTAACATCATTTTTTTGCTATAATACCAATGTCACTTAACAGGACATTCAAAATGCTGTGCAAACGTTAATTCCTTGTGCTGTTGTGATAACTACTGTGGTTAGAATATTAATATTGTGACCATCTTTTGCTACTGCTGCATCCTTTCATAGCCTGTTTTTTAAAATCACAGAACACAGTTATTCGCTACCACAGGTAACAGAATGTATTAATAAAGCTGTACTTCATACACTCGCATCCTGTAATAAGCAAGGAAAAAAATGGCAATTACATTTGGACCTAAATGAACCTATACCAGTGTTTTTCAAGCGCAAGGAGGTGATCAGACAGATTTGCTGCGTGATACCTGCTCTGGAGACTTCAAAACGTTGTTACCAAATCGTAAACACACAGCCTTACACTTAAATGCCATCAGGAAAAGCACTTACGCTAACAAGAAATAATATACTATTTCGGCTTGATCAAATACTTCCATTTAAAGCCCTCCCTCCCGAGGCCCTGCCTGCCTTTCCAGCGTCCCCCCCCAGCAGGGGACAGTCCCCGCTCGCCAGCGCTGCCTGCAGAAATATTCCCATTTCACGAGTGCCACCTCGTGGGCCCGCCTGCGCCCGCTCAGCCGCCCACGTTCTCCCCAGCTTTTACCTATAGGTAAAATCGGATGAAATGAAAAAACAATCTCGATTTCTCACGATTATAAAAGCAGCAATAAATACGAAGACAAGAATGATGTCTGTTTAGAAGGGCGAAGCCGATTCTCTCCCCTTATCCATAGGCAGTGCACACAGGCCGTTCTGGCTGAGGAATCGACGTGGTACCTTCGACACCTACCTTCGTTATTTCTTCAGAAGCCTTCTCAAAGTCCTGCACAGTTCTACAATAAAATCCAATTGTGCAGCTCGGATCCATTTTTTTGAATGACATCTTTTTGGGAGAAGGACAGTGGAATGACTGCAAGTGTCAAGATTAAAAAACACGAAACACATGGTTAAGGCTGAGAATGGCACAGACCAACGCATTTACTTTTTTCCCCACCTACAGCTTTAACATACAATCAGTCCCCTGCATCACTTGAATTAAAACCCAGCACACAATTCTGAAGGTATTTGTTCCAACCCCCCCCAAACATTCCAGTAATTCCACTCTTCCCCACATGTACAAAACCTGCTGTTTATCGCTGTATTCACCAAACTTGCACACAACACCCTGCTAGTCTGAGACCTGTCACAGGTCTGCCGCTCCGAGCAGCACTTTATGAATATTCCCAAGGCAGAGGAGGTGAATGCTCTTCTGCAAATTGAATTTGTAACAGCTTTTGCACTATCTTACAATTACTGCTTTACTACCTCCGCCCATTGCCCCTTTCCCTCCCCCAGCCTCTATAAAAGAGACATAATGGAATAAACCAACCTCATGCATTTTCCTTTAGTAAATGAAACGGGTTAAAAATCCCACAAAACCCACAAAAGCAAAACCATATTACAATAATCCACAAGTAGGGAAAACCCAAACAACAAGCCCTGCTTTATAAATGTTTTTTTCCTAATGTGAAATCTCTTTTCATGACAGATGATGCTCTGACAGTGCTGTGAACTATCAGCAGCCGTGCTGCAAGAAAAAACAAACAAATACAAAAAGCCTTTCCCCACACTCCTCATTCGCAGCCTATGAGAGAAAAGGTAAGTATATGCTACCCACCCGGATTATGTGTTTATTTATTACAGGAACTGGAGTTTTGATGAACCTCATTTTCTAATAACTTAAATTATTTCATCACCACTGACTGTCTACAAAGGGAATCCCCTTTATTCTGCTTCTAACACGCAGAACTACTCCCTCATCCCACCTCTATTAAATCACTACAATCCTGCTACAGCTGCTCCGTAACGAGTGCTACCACACCACGCCTGCACCACGCTGCAACGCAGGCACCGCTCTACTGAAATGCAGATTTTGGTTTTCACGAACTTCCCCCAGTTATCAGTATTCTCCAGTGAATATTCTGCACTATTTCCTTTCACATTGACGCGTAGGCTGTGCAGGGCTCACAGCGCTGGCGAGCATGGGCCCAGGACACCTCGCCAACACAACACTAACTACAGGACACAGCAACGCAGCAGATTTCTTACCAACACCAGTGTGTTTATCCTTCACAGAGGAACTCGCAACTGCTACAATCTAATTTGACTACAGCAACAGCAGCCCCTGACAGCTAACATCAGGCAGTCTCTATACTAGAAACCCCTTTTATCTTTTTTTTTTTTAATCTTTCTTTTTTTGCCAGTCAGAAAAGTTGATGTACAGAAGACGACAGCGCTAGTTACCTGATCTGAGAGTAGCTGTCAGCGTTATAGTTTTACATATTGAAGTATATCATTCTTTACTTGTGATTACAAACCTAAGAGAAGTATTTCTATTAAAGCTCTGCTAAAAAATATAAGCAAAGATGAAAAGTTGTATTTCTACACGATTGATTTTAGTCACTGTTTTTTCTCCTAATTCTGTTCAAATTTTATATGCAGAAGTTGTATTTTGAATATTAATTCCTGGGTCATCAAATGCATAAATCGAAGCCTGCCTTCCACACCACATTTCAGCAAACTGCAATCCGGTTGTGCTGTGCTGTTCAGGGCAGAAGTCTTAATGCTACACAAATCACTGCACAACAAAGAGAAGTGGGTAGGCATTTTTTTTCCCCCACTCCTCCAAACAAATGGATTCTGGAAGCCAATACAGAGTGGATTGATTTCCAACTTATTCTGGACAATTTGTCAATTTTGAAAATACTCCCTACAGATAAATCTAACAAGCAACTATCCACACTAAGAAAGCAATTTCTGTTTACTTTTGACATTTCTGGACAAAGATATAATGCTATTAAATGCACTAAGCATTAAATTGCGATATATTTTCTGTCTGCAGAAAAGCATTAGGATGCGATCAAGCCAAGCTGGCAGCTCACATACCTTCAAAATACATTTTAAAACCTTATTATTATTTGGAAATTCATATTAATGCCAGCCTGCAGCACAATCTGGAGGATTAGTCATGGGAACAGAAACCAAAAAGACGTGTATTTTTTGTAGCTTGGCCACTGAGCTACGGTGTGACCTTAAGGAAGTCGCTTCAGCTCTGCTTCTTTGTGCTCTTCCTATCTTTTGTCTGACTTACCCAATTAAACTGTAAAATCTTCAGAGAAGGCCTTGTATTTTACTATGGTTATTAGCATAAAGGGGCAAGGAGCTCGGTTATAATCTCTGGCTGCTGCCACAATACAAATAGGCAGAGCTGGGACTCACCAACTCTTCTTTCAAATAATAGGGTAAATCTAACGGCATCTCTAAAAATAATGGAAGTTTCTGTCTAGGATGTTTTTTGATACATTTCACTGCTATGTTATTTTTTTTAATTCAGAATCCTCTAATTTCCTAGAGAATCTCATACTTCTGTATTATATGTCATGCTAATTAAAGCATCTTGTTAAGCATAAATACTGAAAACTATGTTCTGTTTGCTTTAAACCAGCCCCAGAATTTACCATTAGCACTGTATAACAGTATAAGCCCTTTGATATAGATAAGCAGTGTTCCTGAATACTATAGGATGGTATTTTGATTAAGGTATCGTGATCAACTTCTACGTGTGTTAACGGATCTTTCTTTCCATGGTAACAACAGACAGGACCATTGCCGTTCACTCCACTGTTCTCAGTTTAAGTTAACTCTTGGCTGCTCTACCAAACAGAAGCCGTGAAGATACATAACTTCATTACACACCATTTGACTTACATTCTAAGTGTAAACAGTCAATCTAAGATCACCTACTCAGTTCCTCAGGTGTGAGTTTGAGAGTTGCATACAACTCTCTCCCACTGTTCACAGGACTTTACTGCAGAACTTTAAGAATTCTACATTAAGTCTCTAGTATTTCCGGGGTGGTGGAGATAACTACATACTCCTCTTATTTAACAGCAGTATGTATTTCTGAAGCTGTGTTTCCATGTCTAGGAGTACTTAACTTCACAGAACACAGTGGTCTGTGGAATCACTACTAACAACCAACTCTGTTGTGGAGCAGCTGATGCTGTCCCAAGCAGAGGATGCACCCAGAGAGCGTTTCCACACTGACTGAAGAGTTGCTCCGAGGAGGCTGGACCTTCATGTGGAAGCTGGACACAAGATCATGAAGGAGAGTTTGTATGGATGGCACCGAGTACTTCTACTGTGAGTACTATTGAACACTTACTTCTGCAACTGATAATGTTTTCCCATGGTACTTGTAAATTGAGTTCTTTAATAACCTCCTTTAGCTCTATCTATTTTCAATGCAAGTTATTTGGTAAGAGGTTAAGGAAAAGGGAAAACACTATTGTAAATAAAAACAAGCATGATTTTTAAGACCCAGGAGTAGCCTGAAAAGATGCATTCACTACATCTAGATGCACCCAGAAAGTCGTGGCCTAGAAAGGGGTCAGGGGAAAGAAAGAACAAATGCAGCACCTACACTTTCAGACCTGTCACTTTCTTGAAAACTACTATTCCATAACAGTAGCTTGATAAAAAATAATAATAAAACTCATTAAAAGAAACAGTTCAGAACACTTGAGTGAAATTCATCTAGTCAACCACAAACTTCACTGATACGCCTCAAAAGCTTCCACTTGTACGAAGATAAAAAAAAAAAAAAATTACCTCCACAGTTGTTAGGAGCAAAAGTTACATTTCAAATGACAACCACCTATTCCAGTATAAAAATATTATGAATTCTTGGATAAAGCAGCAGCAGGTAAACCTACAGGAACGCTGCTTCCAACCTGACAACAGGCTCCTACTATTGAATACTACAGTAATTCTCTCCATAATGCTGAGTGCAACTTTCAAATAAAATAAAATGACCAAAAAGACAAACTAACAAACACAAATTCAAATAATTCAGCTTTAAGTACTCCAAATATTGTCTATTTTCTTTGATGGAAAAGTACTTAAATGAAGCGATCATCTGTTTCTGAGGTTTTCTGATCATTAAAAAGAAAGAGACGGAGATTAATGAAGTAAAAATTGAATCCCCATATTGAGTTTTTAACCTCTGGTCATTTTTGTTGATTATAGGCCTATAAAGAAGGGCAGAACTTTGATAAATAACATGTAACTGTAAACCCATAAAGATGCAGCTAGCTAGAACATCTCTAAATAATTAGTGTTTGATTCATATGGGAAGCAAACAGTGCCAGGTCTATATCCATACTACCTCAAGAGGGAAATCCTTTATGCTGACATCTACAAAAGATTGGCAGTAATGAGGATCCATGTAAATCAAACTGTCATCTACAAGGACAAAACAGAAGACAAGTAATTCAAAAAACACCTTATTATTACACTGCTTACAATCCAATTTCTATGCAGAACAGCTGAAAAAAAAAAAGCCAGCAAGTAACTGCTTGCCAGGCTGATATTCATTGACTGAAGCATAGGTTTTTGCAGGACAGATTAACTTTTGCATAATCAAATATGCTTGTATAAGCAGAATTTTTATAAAGTGATGAGACTGTCATTTAATTTTTGGTGATAAAATTACTTTTACAAACACACAATTATATTCTGGAGTTTGCATATGAAAAATGTATTGTGCTACTTCATCCTGACAGGAAGAATGTATTGCTTGTCATTTAAGCATCAACTAACACCACTTAAACTAGTAAAAAGTAAATACGTAAATAAGAACTGCCAGACAGTAATAGCAAACGCTCCTGAAGTTTGGTGAAACAGATAAATTATGCCTTGTTTATGCAACAACGGAAATTAAATGTACATTTTACAGAATCCAATTACTCTATGGGGTAAATGACAAATGACTGGACTTTGGGAGATATGATGAATTAATAAGGTACTCATTTTGCTATTTTAATCATGCTATTTCCCACTGCTTCGATATTAACTTCCTAACTCTTAAAGAAAAATATTGAAGAGACATAACGTATTACAACACTAACCTTGAAATCCAGCAAAGTAATACGACTGCTTGGGTTTGCCACCAATAATACCAACACAATACTCAAGGCTTAAGATTCCCTATAAGCAGAAGATGAAATAATTAGGACAGTTAAACAGAAGAAGTATTAAACTGAATTAAAATCTCTGCTCTTTCTCTACTCTTTTTAGGCAAATAACTTTGTTCCTTTTTTTTTTTTTTTTTTTTTTTTTTTTTTTTTTTTTAAAGACTGACTTCATGGTTTTCTGGGGCTTGACTCAATTTTTAGAAGCTTACAGCTGACCAAAGTGAAAATGTACCACCAGATATTCCAGAGAAAGTCCTCCCTTTTCATGAGATGCCCAGACATTGAGAGAACTGGCAGTATCATTTCTGGGGAGGAGAGAAAATGTAGCATCATACGAGTTGAGCACAGGTTCCTTAGTCAAAAGATATCAAAGTATATAGATTTACAGAGTTCATATACATTTACATTCTCTGCCCCTGGTGGCTCTCTTCTTTTTGCATTCAAATGTAGAAGTCTGTCTAGAGTATGAACTTTTACATCATAGGGAGGAATGCCAGTTGAAGCAAGAGTGATTACAAGATACAACTCTGAAAACAGCAGCCCAAAATACTAGAGGAGAGACACACACATACACACACACAGAGACAAGCCCTATAAACCTCAGCGCTTCGTGGATGTTGACTGTGAGGGTAGAGGAATCAGAGCCATCGGTACGTAGCAACTTTGAGAAAGAGACATTGCAAATACACCTAATGGGATTTGAAGAGGGATGTGGGGTGAAATACAGGAATCTTTTCAGTCTGGAGGTGTAAAGGAAATATACTCCTCCAGTCACTGCAAGGCTAGGAGCCACCAAGGAGAGAAAGAGTTGGGGTATAAGCCATGGGCTACAGTCACACCAGTGCTCCCAGGGTCTTTCTGTTCATTTAGGTTGAAAAGAGTTGGGTTCTGTTACCCATGTGTCTGTGCTATCACACAAACCCAGCAGACTTTTCACTACATCATAAAACGTTGATTTTATGGATATACCTTCCAGTGCTGGGGAGCAGGATTTACCTGTACACATGCAATTTTGCCAAGGTAAGAACACTGCAGTAGCTTAAACAGACTGGGATTCTCTATCACCGACAAGCTCTGGATGCAGCCACAGACTATGGACGCCAAAGAAATCACCGTTGATTGTTTCTCTATTAAAAGAAGTACCTAGCAAGGGAATGGAAGAAGGCACGGAGAACTTTCCTCCCTCTCCCTTCAACATATTTTTACTCTTCTTGCTTTTGTGAGGTTCTGTTTCTTAACAGAGCTCATTAGGTTTTTTGTGAGTATTCAGTCTTGGCTTAACACAGTCCTCCATTAGTTAACCCACCGACTCCACTGGGAGCTGAATTTTGCCAACATTGAGCACTTCAGAAAGCTGAGCCCAACTGTTCTAATGCAACTGAAGCCCAAGACCATTAAATATTCTGAAAACTGAACAGCCTTTCAATGTCCATAAATCACAGTGCTTTTCTTGTGGCACTAGACAAGAGTTGGGTCCAAAAACTTGGGACGCTGGCCCAAACTGGGACAGCAATCCAGAAGACTAGCAGTTGAGCGAAAGTGAGATCTCCATCAGCTGGCAGTCTTACCTATATCCTCTCCTCTAAGAGATCAGCCATTAAAAGCGTAACCATTATATATCATTGTCTCTCAACAAAATGATTGGTATTTCACGTAAGACCAAATAATAAGACCAAAGCTTCTCAGGATAAAATTTTCTCCGCTTAGACGATGATACAGTAATGTAACATAACAAAAACTGTTGTACTCCTCACCTGAGATGCTAACAAAGTCAAATTCAGTCTGGTTTCTACAGGTTAAGAGAAAGGGCTGCTGATTTAAAATATGAATGAGAAGGCTATTTTAGAAAAGGCTCCTCAATGGCTGAGCATTACAGGACATTTAGGTAGATCAGAGGCAAAGGCTGAAACAGCTAAGAGGACACGTCCTCTGCCAGTGAAACAGAAAGGAAGAAAAGCTACTCAGAGTAATGAATAACTGTTTAATTTATGGGAGTTTTCTTGTAAAAGTGAATTATAAAAAATTCATCAATTTTCCTCCATAAATATAAAATCCTTTGTAAAAATCACCTCTTGTACTACATTCTAAAATCTGCATTTTTAACTTAAATTCAGATCCCGAGAAATTTAGTCACTTCTTGTGAAGAGTCAAGCTAGAGACTGGAGTGACTAATATATGCAATTGAAAGCCCTCTTATCACAGTCTCCATTATACCAGACTGCAAAAGGCAGTACCAGGCTTGGTAAATGAGGAGCAGAAATCACCCCGGTAAAGCCCGTTGGACAAGGCAAGCTTAGATAACGTGACTCTGCTGTGAAAGCCAGTGCCACGCAAACATATTTTACTCTGGCAAAAGAGAGGTTTTGAGAGCCAAACTGAGAAAGCCTCTGCAGGGTAAAACCAGCCATAGATATCCGTCAATAATAAAAGCCAGTATTAAAGAACTGGAGTCACTTTTATTTCGCTCAAAAAGCCTTATGAAAGTTGCAGAAGCAACTGTTTGTTAGCTTACAAACCGACGCACTGCGTGTTTTCCTGGACCTGGCTGATTCAAAGGCTTTTTTGCAGTTAACATTGAAAGTAAAGTAAGGTTGCCCTAGATCGTGTCTGAGACCACAGGCTTATCTTAACTGTAAGAACTAAACTTTTCCAAAGCCAGCTCTCTGAAAATATAAGGAAAAGAATCAGGAAAGAAAAACAATTTAATAGTTCATCACTGAAATAAAAGGCTTCATCACTCTGTCTCCCCATGCCATTAAAAAACTAATGTTTTCCTGAAATGTTACACAGAAGAGAGAGTCACAAGAAAAAAAGAAAAAAAAAAACAGTAATAGATTTTGTTCATGCTACTACTACATTGTGGTATTTTAAAAATTAAAACAAGAATTTGAAGACAGACAAACAGCAGCACGGAAAATGATAAAGCAGCAGGGCTAAGAGAACAGTCTCTTAGAGAGCAGTATTCTTGTGCTCAAGAGACAGGAGTACGGTACGTCTTCAGGGGCTAGCACTATAGGCAGAACCTCTGCTGAAAAAAAGGGGACAGCACAGGCTTTCCTCCCCTCTGCTTTCTCCTCGAGTTTTACTTTTTTCCAGTTCATTTTTATGTGTGGTAACTGCTTGCTACTCCTGCATCACTGTCCTTTGAAACGTTCATCCTAACATTGGATACGTAAAAAACATCTGAAGTAGTGACTAAAGATATGAAAAAATTCTAACCCCTCTCTTAAGGGGACTAAAAAGACAAAAGAAAATGGGAAAAACAGACAAGTGACAACCTTAAACCATTTGACATTTAAGAAAATCAGAAACAGAATGAGGAATTTGGTATATTTATGTTTTGAAATGCTGACTGATACTTAATATAGCACAAGTCTAATAGCATATGTAACTAAATTACCATTTGTAATCGGAGCCACTGCATTAATGTCTTTTCAGGTAACTACTTTAGGAGTAGGACAGTTATCGCTGCTTTACCAAGGGACATCATGTGCTCTGCAATTATGTCTGATCTTGTAATGGGGAAATTTAAAATCTGTAAAGTCAAACTTTACAACCTTCAACTGTAAAATCACCACCACACATTTAATAGGTAGAAGATTACCATCATGAAGTCGCTTTTCATATCACCTAGTCCTACTATTTAAAAAATGATTGAACTCTCATTTCATACCTTTACAAACTCTAAGTAGTCCATGTTTGTTCTCTCTCCGCCGAGTCTCACAGGAACTAATATAATTACAGCTTTTGTGTCTGCTTTTCCAGAATCCATAAAAGAACATTGTCTGTCAATAACATCTGAACTGTAGACTGAAAGGAGACACACGGAAATGTTCATATTTAAAATACCACACCTAGCTTTTACAAAGACACACCTACAACACGTCAACACCTAGTGTGACAGACTAAAACTACAATCCTTCAAAATATTACCGTCCTGCTGAAATATAACTTGAGTGACTGATGAAAAACAGTGTTATGCTTCCTTATTTCAGCAATATTCTGTGGAACGGTAACGTGTCGCTGCTAAGACTCATTGTCAGGAAAATGCAGAAGGGACAGGTTAGGAGAAAGCCAATAAATATTTATTCACTTGATATAAACTTCTTCTAAAAGGAGTCATTTAAAACTTGAAAGCCTACAACTAACAGAAACATCTACATGTTAAAGGAAAAAAAGACAATAATTGATTTTAATAAATACTCAAAGTTTGCTGTCTAAAGTTAACACAACACGGTCACTGAAAATGTGAATGTGAAAAGTGTAAAACCTTAATGTAGTATTATTGCTTATTCTCTCCAAACTGAGAGATGCGAAAAACCATCACCAGAACAAAGAAGCGAAAAATTCATAGAATTTTAAAAATTTCCACTGTCATAGTAAGTCGAGTGAAACTGGTTTGTAGCGTATGATTAAACAGTATCTCTTTGAAACCAGTTTGATTGATTACCCAGGGGTGTCGGTCTCGGGGTGTCCTATCCCGAGATCGGTTATGACATAACTAAAATTTCTGGCAGCTAAACATGGCTACTGAAGTAATACCTTGTGCTTAGATTTGAAAGACTGTAAGTCATTAGCGTAAAGTTTCACCACACGTTTAGTTTCTCTTGTCATCATTTTCTGCTCGCGAGCATCCAGAGCTCTAAGCTCCTCTGTCTGTTATCGATTATTTAAAATGCCAGGTTGGAGCAGAGGAAAGGTTACCACTGACTCGGGTGCGCTATCCTCCTCCCATCTTTGAACTCCAAGCGAAAACGGCTTCTTACTATTCTAAAACACCAGCGCAGTGGGTTTTTCCCCTCTAGAAAAATGGGTAAAAGAATCCTGTGATGCAAAAGACAAATAAAACCTAACTAACAAATCTAACTGAGCCGAAATATTTTTCAGTTGCTTGGTTAGTTTTGGGGCGTTATTTTTAATAAGATAGGGAAGTACTTATTAGCTTATTGCTAAGACAACATTGAAGCGAGTACAAAACAGATCAGTAAGTGATTTAAATCCAAAATAAAGAGCTACAACAGGCAGACTGTAAGAAAAAGTAACTTTGCTGAATTTGGAATTACACTGTCTTCTACCATAAGATCCCAAACAAGCATTGTGCAGTTTTCACGTTGTGATGTCTGATTGTCAAAGAGAACAAACATCTGCATATATCAACAATCCCTTTGTCTACATAATCTCAATGTTGAGGATCCATTTTTGAGTTTATTTTTTCCTTTAGAGCTCTATTGTTAAGTACTTACTGAAAGGCATAAAAAGCATCTAAAATATTTGCAAAAATCTGCATAATCACAACATTTACCTGTACAATCCTGAGCAACATAGACCGTTACTCCTTGTAGCTCAGGGTCTCTTGCTTCTTCAACAGCTTTTCTAAGTACAAACACAAAACTATTTAACTCATCTCTGATTTTAAAGAAATTAACAGTAAATAAACATATATTATTTAATTTTTAGAAACAGGTTGGTTTTAATTGTTTGTTGTTGGATTTGGGTTTTTTTGCTTTTGTTTGGTTTGGTTTGTTTGTTTTAATTCAAGACATCTTCCATTCCTGATAAATACAGATGGGGGGGGGGGGTTGTTTGTTTTTAAGCACTGGATACCAAGATCCAGCGTATACGGCAACATGTTTTTCCCAAACAAAGATGACAATGTCTGTCTATTTAGAAGAACAATGAAAACCACAAAAAAAAAAGCCCAAAGAAACACATTAACTTACAATGAAATTCATATTCACTATCTAATTTGTTTCTGTTTATAACAATTTTCTGTCATTTATATTGGGATAATAAAGGCTAAATTTGCTGACAAAAATATTATTTTCAACTCAACAGATTTCTTTAGTTGACCTCAGTTCATGTAACTAGCCACACATGAGCACCTCATGTCTATGGAAATAAAGGTTTGCACATAAAAAGCTGTGAGGTTTCACCAAAACTTCCCAAAAGATAATTGCAATACTAGGCTATCCTCAAAAGAATAAGAGTAATGGACCTAAAAACGAAAAAGAAAATACATGTCGATAGTCTGAAGCATGATCATCAATCAAGGACAACATATGTAAAGAAATTAAACTGTTCAAAATAGAAGATTAGCCTTTGACTTCAATACACGCTTGCATTAAATGGTCACTATCCCTTTATTTCACAATATATTTTGAGGAATGGTTTAATACAGTCGTTCTCAAGTTATGAGACAGAGCTATACGTTGTTAGTGCTGCTGTACTAGAGAAAGGAGATCTAGGAAAGGAAACCTTTGCAGTGCTGGAAATCACTAGTTGGTTTGTGTTGAATGGAATTCTGGACCAGATTCCCCCCCGCTCCCGTTACGTAAATAGGCTACTGCAATTTAAAGCAAGCAAAAAGAATTCTGACAGTTTCTATCATCAGAAAAAAAAAGAGAAGAAAACACATAAGTAATACTAACACACATACAGCTGATTATTTCAGTACAGGTTCACTTAAGATTAATATACTTTTATAATAAATATCCAATTCATCTATTCACATATATAGAGACGAATGTATGAACTTTGGCTTCTGCCGCTTAAATGACTTATTAGAGATTCAGTTTATAGGTAAACTGGAATCCACTAAGAACATAAGCATATAAGACTACAAAAAAACCAAACCAAACAAAAAAAAATTGGTAGTATTCAAAGAAATAGCATGTAAAGGCACATAGTATGGAGAAATTTGACTTTCGACTTTTTTTTTTTAACCACACTGAATGTCACAGACCCTTTACTTTTACTGTGATATAATTATAATATTAATAGTCCCATACATTTACAGTTTCACAAGAATTTGATGTGTCCAAAGAAATGCTGAAAACATCAATTTTAGCTCTGACATTTCATTACACTATCAGTACATTACAGCCCCCAGGTTACAGTATAAAAAAAAAAAAAATCTATAATGTTATGCATGTTCCAAGGTTGAAAGAGTGGTTAGTTTTTAGAACATTTCATTAAATGCAGCTCTACTTAAAACCCCAGGTTTGGGAGAGATACTTGGGACTTCTACTGCCCAAGGTACAGGAGAAGAGGAATGCCGTTTTTTTCCTGAAATAAGGTTGAACAAAGGCTCAGAGTTCTACTCCTGCACCTACTGCTGTCTCCCTTCCCGCCTCTGAAAAATCTCAGGAATTGCTACTAATATGGACATTTTACAAAGCCAATAATGAACAGTTAGATGTGCAATTAAGCTGAAGTAATCTCATGACACTTTGAAATGCTCCTCCTGTAATGTGTAAGGCACGGTAACAACAAAGAATAAAGGTATTTTTACCTTAAAATGTGTGCAACAACTGCAGGCCCATACCAATCTCCAGCAATTTTTCCAGACTTCTTTCCATATTCTATTAGCTGATGTAAGCCAAAAGCTGTCAGCGGAGAGTCGCCAAACCAAGAAATTATTTTTCTATGATAAACTTCATTCCTCTTTTCGTTGTCATCGTAGTTTCTCTTTACTGTTCCCTGATGGTGATTTGACAGGATCTTGGGTTCTCTTTCTGCTGTGAGCGATGCTTCGAATGATGCCGTCAGCTTTTTCACTGTATGGGCTGTCCACGATTCAGAATCTGAATTGTCAATGTCCAACGCATCTGGCCAGACCCAGGCTGCAGCAAGAAATTTTAAGATGCAGATTAAGACTTAATATTAACCCTTTGGTATAATCAGCAAAACACATCCCTTTCTCCCCCATGTTCCCCAAACCAGTAACGTGCACTTAACATACCAAGATGCAAATGTCAGTGTTAAAATGTAAACGAAGAATTCAAGTGGAATATGATTTGCTTTTATTTTCTGCTGAATGACAGGTGGAACAAAATACTACTAACAGGACATTTGTCAGCAATTCAAGCTATCTATCTGAGATAGCAGGTCAGACTCTGTGATCCCAGTCAGTTAAGATACACGAGATATATAAGGCACAGGTTAGAACTATCTTACACATTAAAAATATGAAAATTAGCTACTGAGTACCATCTAAAAAGTTTTATCCAAACCAAATAAGTTTCAAAAGCTGTTTTTAATTCTTCTGGTTTGTCACATTATTAAAAGAAATAGACAAACCTGAGGAATTATTAACGTAAAAAGAAACACTTCTTCCTGCAAAATATCAAAGCAGATCAGCAGAAAAATAGACAAGATTTCTTTCTTCACTAATTTTGTGAATTCTTCACCTAGATTACAAGACAAGCTTGTTTAAATATTATTCAGCACAGTATCCACAGTCTGCATTTCTAGCAAAAGGACTCTCTAACAACGCATCCTGCACGCAGCGTTCCTCTTACAGCATCACGGGGGTTCAGCAGATCTCGGGAACAGCAACGCTTCCCTTCTCAGCTGACTGAAAATCTCTCCCACAAGTTGAAACAACTACTTGCGACACAGAGCACATGAGGAGACCTCCGCAGCACGGCGGCCGCGCTGTCAGAGCGGAACACAACCTGCAGGTCTGCAATGGACATCCCAGCAGGCCAGGGGAAGGCCAGGCCACGCGCCAGCGAGGAACAAACCCTGCAGATGAGGGGCTTTTGCTCAGCCAGACGGATTTGGGAAAGCTGCCGGGGGTTCAGAGAGCTGCCATTACAGCAGCAAGGGAACCTTTTCTGACAGGGAGCAAGAACCGCAGCCCTTCTCGTAACTCTTACTGAAGTATCCATGTAAAAGTCTTTGAGAAACAAAGAGGAAGCACAGAGGCAACCACATTTTAATGCTAAAATCCAACTTAGGGCTCCAGCAGCATCACAAGTATTGCCGGTAATGGCCATCATCCGCGTCACCCCCTCATTGCAGGGTGACAACCACCCCGCATCAATGCCCCTTAACAGAAGTGACACCGCTCTGTGACACCTCGTGTTAATTCTTCACTGCAGACCCAGGCAGATGTATGCATAAGCTCAACGTAACATCACAGGCCTTGCTACTCCTGTATTGTGAGCTTCAGATTTAAGTCAGCGTCTTAAGCACAGACATTTAAAAGTTAAACTTACCAGTACCTTAATATTTAAAATAAAAACTCATTTACAACATCATTCAGCAATATCTGGAACATTCCACATAGCAGTGGAAGTTTAAGTATTCCAGCTAGTAACTGCAGTCGAGTTTTGCTTTGTAACAGAAACAATATCATTAAACTATAATGAAAACATCTCTGGGAAAAGAGTAAACAGCGATGAAAAACTTCATGTAAACACTTAAATATGTTTCAAAAGCTACCCAGACCTCATAAAAAGCTTTTCAAAAGATAATTCACCACCTGTCAGAAGACTGGGTGATGAGAAAAGTAGTCCAGAAAGACCATACATATTCCATTTTTCTACACATTTGGATTGCCACAGAAACACTAGCACTCTGGAATCACCAAATCACTTTCCAGATTAGGATGCATGGGGGACAGTGCAAGGAATTCTTTGTAACCGTGGATTTTAAAGATATAAACCTGGGGCTTTTTTGTTTGGGGTTACTTGAGAATGAGCCATTATGCATTCCTACTCACAGGTAGTCTTCTGATCAATTTTTTTTTATTTCTTTAAATGCATGTATAACAAAAGTTATATTTAAGGGATTTGTGTTCTCAGCAGAAGTATTTTCATACGTTTTGATATTTGCAGTCAGTTGAAAGGGATAATGTCTGTTTTATGACTTAAGTGTCTACAGCAAAAGGAACACTGAGTAAGCCAATCTGACAGTTCAGTCGTGACACTGCCAAGAAAGACGACTTTGTGATGCAGCTGGTTTGGGACCGTGTTCACAGCTTACATCATATTTGCACAGTACAAAGCGTTATCAAAACGGGCTTTCAGAACTATCTTCTACTAAAGTATTTCTGTGATCCAACAACTGGCTGAGTAAACAATACACTGTATTCCCTCTAACGTGCCTGGGTGGCTTCCAGCCCATGTCTTGGATCATTTTGCCAACAAGCAGTGGTGACAGGACAGGACCAATTGTTTGAAAGGGGGAATGTGGTTGGTTATGGATTGAGAAGAGGATGGAAAGAATAGGTGGTTAATGAAGAGCCAGAAATACACCTACGCAGGACATGGCTCAGCTGGAAGAATGGGGAGGACGTGCACACTTCGCCTTGGAAAGTGGAAAGTATTCCAAGTCTCCTAAAGCCACTTCTTTGAACCAGCTGTGACTGAGGGAATGTTTTGAGATAGACAATGATAGGAAAAAAAGGGAAGTTCCTCTGTGAGTACTCAGGGGGAAGGGAGGAAATGAAATAGTGCAAATTTCAACACAAAGAATGATGTATTGAAGTTAGATTAAAATCCTCCTATTAACTCAATATATGAATACTAGAAGAATTGAATAATGTACAACTTTAAAACTGATAAAAGAACATCACTTTTGCCATAGCCCACAGCTATGGGCTGCAGAACTCATTTCCATACCTTGAGTTGAAGAAATCAGCAAGATTCAAGAAAGCTGGCCATTTGCACGAATACTAACAATACCCAGGTATGGGACCACAAATTTTGGTGGTATTTTACTTCACAGTTAGCTTCTGTGGAGTTTCCAGTATCTTCCCTTGACACACCTTCGTATTCCCTTTCACAGAAATGGAAAGCCGGTCAGGTGGATCACTGTCCTGATGCCACGTAACAATTCCAGTAATAATGAGAGGAAGTCCAGAACCAAAACCAGCACGTCCTTTCGATTCTGGCTACATAAAGCCCATCGCGCTCCCTACAGAACACTCAAGCTTATCACGCCAAATACAGAGATCTTCTCTCATAACTTACCTCTACCAAGAAAGTGAAGCATAAGACCTTGAGCCAGCAGCATTTGACCAGTTCTCAGCGTGCAACCCCAGCCGCAGTCTGTTGTTAATGCAGACCCCTTTATCTGAGGAAATTCCTCTCTGTAAGTCAGCCATATTCTGGAAATAAAATCTTTACGAAACTCCTCGACGTTTCCTGAAATCTCCGTGTTGATTTTATCAAAATTGGACCCATCTGTAGAGAGTTCACCGGACTCTGTAAAGCAAAGCACAATTTAAGTTATAATTTGATATGGCACTTCTGTTATTAGAAGGTAAGTAAAAAACTATTCTGGTAGAAAATAGAAATAATAACAGAAATATGCCAGCTGAAAAAAAAAAAAAAACACAAAAAAACAGAGCAATGCAGACAACATCACTGTGCAATGGAATCATTGACTTGAAAGTAAGCAACTATTTAATTCACCTTGATGTAAACGGCCAAATAGAGAGGGATTTTTAGAAAACTGCATACTGGAAAACGATAACGAAGGTGCTGGTATACTGACTCTTTGTAAGTTTTTTTTTGTACACTATTTCATTTGTGACTTTTTAGAAAGAAAATCTCAATTTGATGGGTAAATGAAGTAAAGTGCAAATTACAGCACTAATATTTACAGAAAGAACTTCAGTGTAACATCTGAATAAAGCAGGTTAGGATGGGTTGCATCAGTGGTGGCACTGGACATTTAAATAAGTACTTTCTGAGCTTTTCATATTTACATTTTGGATTCCGTAATGGTTAATGATGGTCTTTCTAGAAGATTAAAAATATATTCACAGCGCTCCCGATGAGTAAGATTGGAATGAGTTAAGTGCTATGTACATACCGTCAGTTTTGAAGTGGTAACACTTTCCCAGCAGAAAGACTGGAGAGTTTCTACTGAAGTAAGTTTTTGTTTTCAACACCCAACCTAAAATAGATGCAAAAAGAAAGTACTGAAAGAAAGTATAAGAAAAGTATCTTTTCATCTTGCCAGACATCTCCAAGGCTCAGTTATTAGAATTAACAAAATTTAACAGAAGCCTAGTGGTAAATCTGAGCAACCTCAGTCCTAGAGGGAACGTAGAGAAATTAAGGTTAAGGGCTGATTAGTAGGCAGCACACTTGAAAATTTGGTTGCTTATAAACAAATTACTGATGTTCAACTGTGGAAAAATATGTTACTCAAGTGTGTGAAGTAGATTCTTCAGTGGAATTTATATTTCACACACCATCCTACTTTTTCCAGAAAAGTACAGATAAGAAATAAAATATATTTGTGCAGTGGATTCAATATTATCCCTGATTAAAAGTCTATGCAAATCTAGTGTCATTTACACAATTTATTTACTGTTTTCAAAATAAGTAATTGAAAAAAGAAATTCTGCAAATTTATTTGAAAAAGAAAAAGCTAAACGAGTTTGTTTCCTCAGGCTGTTTATTATATCCAAGTAAAAACGGTTTCAAGGGCCATATTGCATTTTTATTATTAATATTAGTTAAGTTTCTCAATCACGATCCCATTCATGTCAACCAAGAAACATTGCATTCATTTCAATGGAGACGGGATTTTACCATACACTGTTTCACTTACTGTATTTCATGTTGTGCCATGCAGACATAAACTTTGATTTTATCTTTTCTACTTCATCTGTCCCTGTGGCCTCCATATTCAAATTCTAGAGAAAAAGCCATCGCTGTCTTGTAAGATGTTCAATTCTGCTACTGTAAAAACAAGAGTATAAACATATCCATGGGCACAGAGAAGTATCACCACCAGCCCACTTCGGTACTTAAGCCTAACATGACCAGAAACAGTAATAAACTTGAAAAATTCTCCACTTCCAGGGACTGGGAAGCAATCACTTGTTCCATGAATAAGTAATAAAAACATTTAATTCCAAATATACACCAATAAAATTACTATACAAAGCTAAATAAAATATAATGTTCTCCAACAGCTCTCTATTGCACAACAAACTGATCTAGAGCATATAACCTGTGCTGGCATACGAGCACTCGCATTCTAATTGGCAGTGAAATGAAGAGCTACAATGCACTTCCCTAAATGGAGTAGATGCTATTCTCTTCCGCTGAATGGAATACGATAAGCACTTTTCTTCCCCACATCAGGGGTCTTGAGAGCTAATAAACAAATCTTGATTTTAAACATTAGTTTAAAACAGCATTAGTTTCAGATTTCTAATTAAGAATTTTCTAAGCCAAAATTTACGTGCATTGGAGGAACTGAAAGACAAAATGCAAGATGTTTTGCTGTACGTGTACAAGGCAGAAAGCATGTAGTACTGAAAACATGTGTAGTAACAGTGACATAATTTTGTACAGAATTAACTTGCTAGATGGGTAACATCAAAAGATGCGTAGAATACTGTCATTAAATCAGTGTTTACTTTGCATCCCTTCTAATTATCACTTGCAGTGCAAAAAAGGCTTTCTTCTGATTTGATCGTGTTGTCTACAGTGGTCCTCCCGTATTTCAAGAATGAGTGCTAAAATGGTGGTGAAAACCACTACAGTTCAGAATAGTTTTGTAAAAACAGCTGAAAAATTTTCCAAGGGGGGGTGGGAGCGCTCTTTTACTGACTCTTTCTGAACTGCATGACAAGACAGACTCTAACTTAAGCTAAACTGATAATAATACAATAATATATACTGCCTTTATCCCTGTTTCTAAGAAGTCTGAGAAAATGTGACAGAACTCCCTTTGTAGTCCACCTGCACCATTTACTAACAGGAAGTTTGCTATTAATAGAGTTTCCTTCACTGCACGCGTTCTGTCAATGGCTCACTTTAAAACAGTTGATACAGGAGGTTTTCTTGATGATATTTGGTAGCTCAAACCCTTGCATAGATAGCTGAAAAGTGAAGAGCTCCTGCTTTAACAGGCACTCTTGTGGGACATCAAAAGTTGATCATCACTGCAACTTTCACTGTATTTTTAGCTAAGTTCTGATAACATCAGATGATGATGTGAACGAAAGTGAACTATCTCATTTAATTAATAAACTTGGACCAGAAGCATACACCATCACTGGTACTATATATATCCACCTCACTTTAAAAGGAGAATGTAGAACCGTGTTTACCTTTCCATGTGTTATTCTCCATTGAATTGGGATCAAAAGCAGGACAAAGACTAAACCATGTTACTCCCTCCACTGGGAGCATATTTTAAGTAAGTAAAACCTAACCACTGACAGTGTAACTGAAGAGAGTGTGAAGATGTCAGGGTGCCAATGTCTTCAGGGCCTGAAGGTACTCGCACAGATGGGCTGTTTCGAGGATCTGTAGGTAGGGCAAGGAAAACACCAGTCTACTGCCCAAGCCATCCCTAGCATGTTTTTCTGCCGCTCCATTGTATTATTTCATAAAAGTCTGTCAACAACTTTCTGACAATACAAGAGGCAATGCAAGCTCACAGACATGGGGGAAGACTGACATTTTTTTGCTAGTGAAAATAACAAATGGATACAACCCTACTTTGATTAGCCTTGTGTAAGCTGTTTTTTTGTAGGGGAAGGAAGAGAAAGGAAATTTAAGATTAGGTTTTAATTTCTTGCCTTTCCCCCCCCCCCCTTTTTCCTTTAGGAGAAAAAAGGAAAGACTTCACATAGACATTATCACTGACTCCAGCTGGCAAAGCTGGTAAGATTAACTTCTTCAGGAGGTGCGTTTGGTCCAGCCTGTCCTTACACGATCAATCAGCAACAGTCATTTATGCAGGGACCACTCATTGCCTTAAAAGCCAATACCTATAAAAGCTCCCTCTGGCTAAAATTAGGCATGAAACAAACTCTACTGTTCCGAAAGGGCCTGAAGAAAAAATTACTGAAATAAGAAAGAAGCTCATTTTCCTTTACAAGACAATGGTCATCGCAGCACATTTTTCTTCCCTCCCGTTAACATTTCTTCCCCAGCATTATGCTAAAGATGTGAAAAGGACTTCTAAGAAGAATGCTAACAAAAACCAGGCACATTTATTCCATTGGAAAAATGCAGGCTCTTCCCATCAACGTAGGAAGGCATCAGTAATAGTTCCACTGATATTAATGGAACAGCATCAGGAGAAGGTCACAGGGAACGCGGATTCAAGCCCAACGGGCACAATGCAACCCCCGTTATTAAATCTAAAGCTAATGGTTTTATACTGAAGTTGTCTCTCATTTAAGAAGTTGTCCAGCACATACATTACTGGGACAATGTTACTTCACAGAGCGGCAGGACACACCTGTGAATGAAAAATGGAAGTTCTGTCCTCTCAGAGCCCCCTGTGAGGGGGATGATTGCAGCGCGGTGGCTGTTTGTTAACAGGCACGGAAAAAAACCTCCCTAACAACAGAATTTGTTTATTTTCATTAACAGAAAAAGCAACCTAACCTGACAAAGCAACTGCGGCAAAAGGGATGAATGAATTCTAAACGTGACTATCTTTATTAATTAATTAAAGAGTGAAGACCCCCTCCACTTCCTTCCTACCTGGAAAGAAACTGAACTAGCGGCAGTGACAGCAAAATCCACACAGAAGTCCCGGACAGACAATAATGCCTAGAAGTCATTTTTAAGGAGCGAGTCCTTTCTAGCTGTAAACACACATTAAGACGGTTAGAAACAATACTTTGCAAAGGGCAGGTGAAGAAATAGAGCTTTTTTTTTTTTTTCCTCCAATCCTGCAGCAAAGACCGAACGTTTTACGCATTTAAAGCCAAGCCGGAGCTGTTGGCAGAGAACGGCCTTTCCCCTCGCCCGTTCCCGCCCCGGCCTCCGCCGCCGCGGGAGGCTGGTGTCCGGACCCCTCACACCGACCGCCGCGGCCTTTGTGCTCGCCCCGCCGGCCCCGCTCGCCCGCCGCGCCGCCGTTACCACAGCCCGGCCGGCAGCGCGGCCCCGGGCCCGGACCGCCGCCCGCGGGTGCGCCCGGCAGCGGCCGCCTTTTCGCCGCCGCCGTTGAGGCGTTTCATCCCACCTCGCGTCCCGCCGCACCGGCGCCAGCCGCTCACCCCTCACAGAGCCGGCGGGCGGTTAACGCTTCCCCGCTCCCGCCATCGCCGCGGCCGCCGTAAAAGAGTGCGGAGGAGCCGCTGGCAGCCGTTAGGCGGTGGGACCGCCGCTTACCCGCCCGGTGAGCTCCGCGGCGCGGCCGGCCGGGGAGCGGCCTCCCGGGGCCGCTAAAGCCGTGGGGGAACGGCGGCGGGACTACAGCTCCCGGCGGACGCCGCTGCGGGAGCCGGCCAGGCCCGACGGCGGGCCCGCGCGGGGCATGCTGGGAGCCGTAGTCCGACGGCAGGGCAGGGGGTGCCCGGCCGCCGCCTGTGGCGGAGGGAGGAAGGATCGAGGAGGAGGAGGCCGAGCCGGGCCGGCTCACCCTGGCAGGCCGGGCTGCGGCTGGGGACGAGCCCCCTGGAAGGCGGGCGGAGGCCCGAGGTTGTGGGCGGAAGGCCGGCCCCGCCGTCAGGGCCCGGCCCCGCCATCAGCGGCGGCCGAGGCGCGCGGCCCCTCACGGAGCCTCCTGCTGCCCTCCCAAGGTGTTTTGCGGTTTTTTGTTTGGGTTTTTGTTGTTGTTGTTGTTGTTGTTGTTTTTTTTTTAAATTTCTGTCTTTTGACTCCACTGCAGCAAAATGGTTCCAAAATCTCCAAATTCTCTGGAGGCCGCTAATATTGAAATCGCCAGCATTGTTATCGCCAGAGGTGTGGTTCACATGCCAGCGGTGTTTTCCAGTTAAACGTGCTGCTTTCCTTCTTTTCTGAAAATTTCTGAAAATACACGAGAGTAACTGCATCTCCTCTTGCTCTTCTAGGCTAGACACGCTGAGGGGATAGGGTTTTTGGAGTTGTTTCTAAAGTAGGTTCTTTGTTAATCTGTTTGTCTTAAGCTGCTTAAAAATAATCTTTAGCTGTATCAGGGGCCAAGGGTTTAAAAACAAAAGTGCAGGATTTAGGAAAGATGTGACTTGAATTTGTTGAATGTCTGAAACTGGTGTTACTGCCTGACATCCTATAAAAGTCCTCGGGACTCAACAGCACAAGTTCGGGTTCAGGAAGAAAGTTGGGTGGTTTTTTTCCATTTTGTGATTTTACTGCCTTCTGCTGGTCAGAGATGATCAGACTGAGTTTAATTTTTTATAATAGGCACATGATTGTAGCCCATGATCTAAAATAAGGCTTCAGTACAACAATAGATGTTTCATGTATTTCTTGTTGGGTTTTTTTATGTAATCTCATGGATATGTTTTATTTCATACAGTACAGTCGATGAGTAAAGAGGATGGTAGGTACGAATTTTTAAAGCAGACGACATCTTGTTTCAAAGGGCTAGCTCTTGGCTTGAAGGGGGATGTAGGAGATCACCTTTCTAACCTTTCCCCTGCCTTTCAGCTGACTGTTTGCCCTTGCTAACAGCACTTCATTTCTGTGTTCTTGTAAATTAGTGATCACGGTCCTCATCCTGAAGCAATCCTTCAAACTCTGAGCAGCAAGCATCTCTGTATAGCAGAGTTCTAGTAGCAACACTGCCATGATAAAATTTAAAAAATCCTGAAGAATGGTCACATGTAGTTACTGTTCCTTTTCAAAACTGGAAAGGAGAGGTAGTAACGCAGAAAGTGGCAAGCACACCATGTATGTCTTTATATTGCAAGCAAAGATAAAGATTTAAAAATAAAAAACATTTGCTGTTTGTACTAAATTCATAAAAGACTGGCCCCACGGTAGTGGGTAATCTGTCAGTGCAGAAGGAAGCAGGCCTCCTGCCTTCAGAATTTTAAGACCTGTTTTAGAAAGAATAGTTCTTTAAAGTTTCATCTTTGCTTTTACTCTCGAAGACAAAGATGAATGTGCTTGTCTGTTTGTGTATGGTCTCGAATATTGAGAGCTGAGTAGCTAACGTGGTTTGGATTTGGCTAAATGTTGAACAAAGAATTATTAAGTTGATCAAATGAAATTACTTTTCCCTTGCCTGAAATTAGTTGCCTGCACCTTCCTGCTCTGAAATTTAATAACCGTGCCCCGATTTGATAGGCCACGCAATATGCCATCTGGATATACACTGTAAATCCCTCAGGCAATCAGGTTATGAGAATGAAGATATTTATTTTCTGGTTTTTGCATCAATCAAATCATGCAAAACAAAGCTTTGATAGCAAAATAATTACTCAGGCAACCATAAATAACTATCTGTAAAGACAGAGTTTTCTTCACATTCACTAATTCCTATTTCTCTAGGGAAGATTCTGCAGAGGGAGTGGGAGAGAACATATTGCATTCAACAAACTTCTAACAAATGTCACAGAATTTACACTTTCAATATTTTAATAGCATAAAGGGCGTGCAAACCGTCTTTGAGCTCTGTTTGTGCTAAATTAATATAGTACTAGTAAGGGAATATTTAAAATCTGTGTTCCTTGCTTTTTCAATAGATAAACCAAGCAGTAACACCAAGTGGCAACACCAAGAAGACTAAAAATTAGAGAAGATGCCCTTGGAGATACCACCACAGTTACACCACATTTACCCACCAAATACTGCAGAAGGGTAAGATAACACCAAATTGCTGGGCAGTCGGGGGAATGAAGCTTTTATTCCTGTATCTGCCACTAGACTAGTAGATTGCCTCTAGGAAGTCATCTAATCATTCATCAATAATCTGCAATATATTTGGAAAAACCCATTAAACATTTCTCTGACAGTGTGTGCTTTCCAAAACACCCCTTTGTCTGTTGTCTAAACGGAGAAGACCTTGGGTGCAGGAGCTCCCTTCCTATAGGGAAGGGAATTTTTCCTCATTTATTTTTAGTTTCATTTCCTAGGGAAGTAAGCCATCTGTGATCTGTTTCCCCCTGGAAAATTTTGAAACCACTGTGCAATTTAATCAGGTTTGCAGAGCCTCAGAGCTACTAAGTACTCCGGTTTTTGTGGAAATAGCTGCTCAGGTGAAAAGAGACCCTGCAAGAGGATAAAGGGGGATCACTGTAATCCAGGCTGTGTTAATTCTGCCACTCACGGAACTACTTGTTAAAATAGGTTGCAACAAGGTTGCTCCCACCCATTTAAGAACAGAAAACCTCAGATGTGCTTGTGGAAGGGTTGCTTGCACTTAGCGCCACTACTGGAAATAGAATGGTTAGATAAATGATACAGAGCTTTATAAAGATGAGAAGCATTATTGATTAAAAACTAAAAGCTATGACAACTATTTTGTCTCTGAAGCAAACCCATTACTGCAGAATGTCATGGGCTTCACAAAGAAGTCAGGATCTTCAAGTTTAATAGTCAATGCCTGCACACTGTAAAGCAACAAAGCAGCATGCGTGCTTGAGGGATCCTTTCAGGGAACAAAGGATTCTCCCAAGTTGCTTCTTGAGACGTTCCCACCTTCATGCGCAGTCTCTGACTACGTTGGCTGATGAGGGTGGCCCCGAGGTCCTTCTCCAGACTAGACCCACCTAGCTACCCAGGTGTCAGCCTGTTCGCGTGTGTCTGGTGTGTCCGTCTGCCTGTGGAAGCAACTCTGGCAGCAATTTGTGCACCATCCTTTCAAGCAGTAATGCAGGATGAAAGGGACGGTGTGAGCAAACCCCCTTGCTAGATTGCTGGTTCCTTTTGGGTTGTTTGTTTCTGCTGATTTAGCCAGCATGCTTCTGCTCCTACCACTCACTGCACCCGAAACCAGATTTTCTTACTCTTACGCCAGGATTAGTTTGGGGAAGAGGAGGCGGCAGTAGGATACCTGTAGGAATCTGTGCCAAGGCTACCCTTAATTTAAGATCTTAGTTAAAATATCTGGAAGAGAAAATAAAAAGCACATTAGTGGCATTTACAGAGTATTAAATTGGGAGAGATTGAAAGCTGTATGCAGGGTAGAAACATAAACTACCCAAAAATGATAAAGATGAGCACAAATTAGTGGAAGCTCAGTTCGGAAGACCGTGAGTCCTTATCTGCAGAGATTTAAGTTCATGAACCCATCTGTTAAAATGAAGAAATCTGAAAGTAATAATGCCAGGAGACAAAGAATAAAGGCAAAAATGAAGCAGACATCAAATACTGCCATACGAGGAAGGCTGCAGAAAGGCTAGTGCAGCTGAGGATTCAAATTTCCATTTCTCCCTCAAAAGGAGCTTTTGCTGCTGTAGAAGTATGAGTCTGGCCACCATTCCTGCTGCAGTGTCTGCTGGTCTACCCAGCTGCTCCACCTAAAGTACTGCAGGTAAGTCCAGGAGAAAGGGAGCAACCAGACACCACCGCTGCTTCCCCCATTGGAGCCTGGAACTGCCGTGCTTCTCCCAGGGAGAGGAAGCGTGATCCTCCTGGAGGTCAGGCTCACAGGCTGGGAGATGTTGCTCCGGGCAGAATGTTGGACACACAGCTGTTTTGTTTCATGCAGTATTTGGCATGATTTGATTTGGTATCCAGAACTACAAGGTATCTCCTTTCCTTGCTGTGAGCATCCTTTGTGATATTCAGATGTCAGGGATGAAGAACACCATTCCCTATGAATCTGGTCTTTGGAATGCTGTACTCGAGGCACTTTGGCTCTGCTTCCAGTTCTGCTGTCATTGGCTTTTGCTATGCCTGGCTTGAGACATCTATAAAAGTAACATGGATGTGAGGGATGTAGTGCAGGCTGCAGGCACTCGGGGAGTCCTCGCTCTTTCTTTACTTCCCTAGTTTCTCAGTCCCCCAACAGAATCTGTGTGCACTGGGCAAACGAGGAGCTCTCTCTTGCGCTGAGAACACCAGCATCTTCACTCTTGCCATACGCGTATTGAGAAGGTAATTATGCCTGTACAGTTTACATTACCCAAGTGTAGTTCCTTATCTTTAGAGAAATTATTTGCAAAGAGAGGCAGAGAAAATTTGGCCCTTAATGAATTTAATTCGTTTCATTTAGCTGCCAGTAGATGGCTCTCTGAATTTGCAGTCCTTTATTTACTACATTGTTTATTGAATTATGTTAGGACACATTTTCAGTGGAAAATGTTTTCAGTGTGTTTGCTTTGAGGAAGTTTATGTAAGAAGAACAAGGAAGCAATGGACTGAGTAAATAGACTGCTAACAAAGAAGACACAGGATTGGTTCACTTTTTGCAAAATTATTTTATGGCTACAATCCAGAAGCTTTTTTTAGGGCAGGGCCTAACCGTATAACTATCAGGGTCAACAAGTTACATCTGTGTTCGCACAGTGCATTTACTAAATTTGATTATGACTGAGTAAAATTCATTTTCCATAAAAAAGCATTTTAGTCATGTATTTTAAAGGATGCATGTGGCTTATGGACAGGTACTGAAGTGAATTGATTGAAACGCTTCTTCGTTCACACCCCTTCAGTGTGGGAGATGTTGTTTCATGGATACATGTGTGTTAATAGAGCACTGTGTCTAGGCCATGAACCTAGGCCTTTAGATATCAGATATTTGAGCTTAGCCCAAATACAGCTCACAGTTGTAGACTCGCTTGTTCATTCCTTACCTTTTTGTTACATGATTTATCAGAGAAGACTAAAAGGTGACTTTCAACATGACAGTCCATGTTTTGATAAATTGCTGGGCTTTTCCCCCAGCCCCTCAAATCATCAAGGTAAACTAGAAGGGAAATGCAACAGCTGTGGTAGAGACCCATCACCTTTCACAGTGTCCCTCAACTCCCAAGGTAGTATGTGCTCAGTCTGTGTCCTGGTGGAGTACTAACGCACCCAGGACGAGTGAGGATCACCCCCCAGCTTGTCCGAGACCACCTACCTGGAGCAGCAGTTGATTATTGGTGATGATAATGCTGATAAAGTTCCAGATTTTAGTTGTAACCTCTATCCAAACATTAATTTAAATTAAGCCGGGCTGTATGGACGTATTAATTGCAGTATTAATCAGTCCCTCCACTGAAGTTAGTCTTGATTTGTCTCCACTCTTGTTCTGAGATACCAGTCACCGTTGAGGACAATAGATCTACACAAACAACTTTATGGAAAATAAGCAGCCTAACACTACAACTATATCATCAATTCCATACAATTTTGCCCTAATTTAAAATAAAATAGTTCAGTTTTCTACTGCGGGTAAAATTTGCCAAATAATAGTTGGTTTTGAATCAGAGGAAGTTGCTATCTCCTAAAGAGATGCCTGGAGAAATTTTTTTTGCAGACTGAAATTCCACGTAACAGATCTCTGTGTGCAGTTGATCGCATTGTCCTCTTTGGAAGGCATGAGTTTGTTTCTTCAGACAAAACGTCTCCTTCCATTAATTCTCTTTTAAGATGAGAAAACAAGAGACACAGAGGTTATGTGACTCACAGTGCCTGTCAGCAGCAGCACTCACCTTAGTACTCGGAATAATACAGCGACGACACGACATCAATCACACTGACTTACCAGCGATATGGAGGCAGGATTTGTTGATACCATGAATTTCAGTGTTTGGCGTTATGGGATTTATAATGGTAAAAGGCTGCATTTTTTTCCCCTCACATTTCTTCCCTTTTTTCCTTGACTTCTTTTGGTTAATGCTGCCTGGACTGCAAAATTTAGTCAATCTACAGAAGCTCTTGGTTCTCTTTACAAGGTCGCGTGTACATTTCTGTCACCCTCAGCGATTTCTTACTGAAGTCATTGGCACAGACTTTGTAGACTTTTGCTGGGCTGTTACTACCTGAGAAGTAGTGAGGAATCTTTATGTTATTTTTCTGAAATTCACTTGTTGACTTCTAAGTGAGTTGAGGGATTTTGTTCATATTTAGACCAACTATATGGAGAAAGCCTGTTTATCCGCAAAGCGATACCCTCCCATTGAGAGCACATAATATATACTGTATTTGATAGATAGCTGTTTTATATCCATTTTGTATCTTTGAATTGGAAATACATATATTTTTTCTTTTTGTACATAGATGTTCCATATTAGGTAGGGTAGAGTTAGGGGTTTTTTTCATCTCTGCTGATACTTCTGTACATTTATGTCCTTCAACAAGATAACTGACAAATCATTTGTAAAGAGGTGGGTTCCTGCATCCTGCTCCATTTTAGCTCTGTAGCCTACTGCAGTGAGGATCTACAATCAGTGCAAAGGCCCCTCACTGGCAAGGAGAGGCTACTGCGGTAGGTTAAAGCTTGATTGCTCCCATTTATTGTCCTGCTCTTCCAGCAGGATTGTGGCCTCTCTGGCAAGGGTGGCAGAGCAGGATGTGTGTCCCCACCTCAGCTAGCAGTTCCAAACGCTGGTATCCATGCACAGACTTTCCTTCCTGGCGGTTTCAGATGTCAGAGCACATCTGTCAGGCGCGTCTCATCTGACTGCCCTTCCGTCGGTTGCCTCCAGCCCAGAGGTGGGTGGGCAGCTGGAATCGGGTCTGCCAGAGCTCATCTGGCCAAGCTCTAAGCTGCTGAAGTCAGTGAAGAGCAGGACACTGATGGATGAGCAAAGGTGGCATCAAAACTCAGCAATTAGCTGCCGCAAGCCCCTGTGCTATAGACTTTGGAGATGTAGGAAGCAGCTGTGTGCAGGGCGAGGCAGGTCGCATGTGTGGGTGGGGGGTGGCTGCTTCAAGCTGAGCCATACCTGCTCATCAGACTGAGACCTAAAGTCGCCCATGTCGTTACTGCATTTTGAAGTGTACCCTTGGTCTTTAAACAGCCCACACTAACAAACCAGTTGTAGAAGGCTTTTAAATAAGCTATATGTAGCTTTTGGGGATTATACTGAGCTGACTTTACGTGTCCCACAAATTAATCAAGTTCTTCTGTTAGTTACAGTAACTGACAGGAGGAGAAAATGAAACCTAAAATCCAAGAGACCTCTTGATCGACCTTGCATACTCTGTGCTCAGTGGATCAGGCTTGTGGGGCTGGACTGCTCTTTGCACCTTCTGGCAGCGATAAGAATTTCCCTTTTCAGAACTGCAGGATTCCCAGTTTCAGTATAAAGGAGTTAGGCAATGCCGTTTTCCCTAAAGGCAAGACTAAATTAGGCCTCCTGTGTCTCAGATTGATGACATTTTGGAAAGGAAATTCCATACAGGATGGGGGATGGGAAAGAGGAAACATTTCTGTTGGTCCCTCATGCGTAGCTCTGCTCTTGTAAGCACGTGCACTATATACGAGAATTGATTCAGATCATAGAATCGTTGAGTGGTTTGGGTTGGAAGAGACCTTTTGAAGATCATCCGGTCCAACATCTTTTACTAGACCAGGCTGCTCAAAGCCCCATCCAACCAGCATCTCCAGGGGTGGGGCATCCCCAGCTCATGAGGATGTGAGAAGGTAAATACCTCATTCACTTATCCTGCCCGCGCTGAGTGGTGGACTTACCCCGTGTGCAGCTCTACAGGCAGGCAGTAAATCAAGAGCAAAAGTCTCTGTCTTGGCAGGCATTTGTGGGATATTTTCTCCCCTCCCCTCGGAGATGAGCAACCCTTTCTTGTGGCATAAAATCGGTCTTTGCTTTGCGGCATCTCCATCTGCGTGCACGTGTGCGCCTGCATCTGTGTAGCACATTACAGTACATTTCTGTAGCAGGACACGATCTTACCCACATGGGATTCGCTTTATATAGGCACAGAGTCTGATTAACTCCAGTGGGATTATTCACATATGTATATATTTGCAGATTTCGGGGCCTGACATTCCCTGTGTAAACACATACAAACAAAAAAGCAGAATAATTCTATGCAGCTGGAAATCAGTGGCTTCTGCTAGTGGAAAAATTGGTGTACTCGGGTTGCAGTCGCAATGTGCTGGAAACATTCACACAATGCAAACAGATGGAATCGGATGAATTAACCCTTGCTACTTCTGGACACTTCCTGGATTACTATTAATAGTTCTCTGGTTTAGATTAATGCACAGCATATGTCGTATAACGTTGACTTTGAATTATCTGCTAGAATGTGTCCTAGGCTCAGTCTTTTTTTGAAGTCCCAAAATAGTGGGTTTTGTTTTTTATTTTTTAACTTCCCACCCTCTCCCTCCCCTTCCCATCAGGATGACCACCTCAAATACAACACGTTTATGGAGGGACTGGTAGTAACGACCTGTTTGGATGGAAAGATGGTTGTCGCACTATTCCAGCCATCTTCTAAAACACCGTTAGGGAGGATTTCTGTTTGTGCAATCCCAAGCATAAATCCAGGCTGGTTGGAGAATGGATGGAGAGCTGCCCTGAGGAGAAGGACTTGGGGGTGTTGGTGGATGAGAAGCTCGACACGAGCCGACAATATGCGCTGGCAGCACAGAAACCCCCCGCAGCCTGGGCTGCATCCCCAGCAGCGTGGGCAGCAGGACGAGGGGGGGTTCTGCCCCTCTGCTCCGCTCGGGGAGACCCCCCTGCAGCGCTGCCTCCAGCCCTGGGGCACCAACAGCAGAAGGACACGGAGCTGTTGGAGCGGGGCCAGAGGAGGCCCCGGAGATGCTGGGAGGGCTGGAGCCCCTCTGCTGTGAGAACAGGCTGAGAGAGCTGGGGGGGTTCAGCCTGGAGAAGAGAAGGCTCCGGGGAGACCTTCCAGCCCCTGCCAGTCCCTAAAGGGGCTCCAGGAAAGCTGGGGAGGGACTCTGGAGCAGGGAGGGGAGCCATGGGACGAGGGGGAAGGGTTTTACACTGCAAGAGGGGAGACTGAGATGAGATGTGAGGCAGAAATTGTTGGCTGTGAGGGCGGTGAGCCCCTGGCCCAGGTTGCCCAGAGAAGCTGTGGCTGCCCCATCCCTGGAGGGGTTCAAGGCCAGGTTGGCCGGGGCTTGGAGCAACCTGGGCTGGTGGGAGGTGTCCCTGCCCAGGGCAGGGGGTGCCACTGGGTGGGCTTTAAGGTCCCTTCCAGCCCAAACCATTCTGTGATTCTGTGATTTTTACCCTCTCTGAAGGGAGAGTTGGTGCCCCGCAGGGCGTGACTGTCCGAGGGCCGGGTCCCGTCCGTGATGCGCGCCCCCCACACGCACCCCGCCCGGTGCCGCGCTGGGGTCCGCGGGACCCAGGGGCCGGCCCGGAGCTGCGGGGCCGCTCACAGCGCCCGCCCCGCCGTATGTCTGCGAGGAGCGGCCCCTGCCCGGCAAGGGGGAGGAGGCGGGCGAGCGCCGGGGGTGGGAGCTGGGCTGGCTGCGCCGCGCGGGTGCGCGCCTCCGCCGAGCATTACGGCGCCCATTCCCGGCTCCCCGGCGCTGAGGAGCGGCCGCGCGGAGCCCCGCAGCGCGGCCATGGCCGAGCGCCGCGCCTTCGCCCAGAAAATCAGCAGGTAGCGCAGCCGCGGGGCGAGGGGAGCGCCCGGTGCCGGGCGTGCGGAGGGGCGGGGGGCTCGCCCGGTCCCGGTCCCGGTCCCGAGGAGGGGCGGGCTGCCGGGCCCGGCCGGCGAGGGGAGGCGGGGGGCGAACGGGCCCGGCGCGGCCCGCGGGCGCCCGGCGGCCTTCGGGCTGCTGACAGGGCCGGGCCGCGGCGCCGGGCCTGCCGTGAGCAGCCCCGGGGCCGGCCGCCGGCAGGGTCCGCCCAGGCCGGCGTCGCGGGGCTGCGGTTCCCCCCGGCCGCAACAAAGGGGTGGGGGGATGCGGGCGGGGGTGTGTGCGCCGCGTCCGCCCTGCGCCGTGCCGCGTCCCTGGGGAAAGCGGCGGGGGGGTGGTGGGAAGAGGGAAAAAAAAAAAAAAAAAAAGGGAGGAAAAGGGCTGTTTGGTTCGGCTCCCCGCGAACAAAGGCCGGCCGGGCGCTTTGTGCAGTCCCCGCTCGTCGCACAGTGGGCGGCTCCGCGCTCCCGGCCGCTCGGTGCGGGGCTGCCGGCCCCCGCTGCCCGCTGCCGGGCCCCCGGTTCGCCTTCCCTCCCTCGCACAGCCCCGTCCGGGCCCCGCACCCCGCATCGGGGAGCAGCAGACCGGGGAGCGGCAGACCTGCCCGCTCGCTGCCTGCGACATGGAGAGAATAGTTCCCTTCCTTTTGTGTGGGATAACCAGCCAGTTAATGTTAGCACAGCTCCTTGGACCTGCAAAACCATTTGAGACTTGCGGTGTTAAACGTCTTGTATTTTACAAAGTTTTGGGTTTTGTTTTGTTTTGTTTTTTTTTGTTTGTTTTGTTTTTTGGTTTTTTTTAAGAATATTTATAGGAAGTTCCCAGCTAATACCAGGTTTCTGCAGATATATATTCCAAGTTAGGCATACGGTTCCAGGTGGGAACCACAGTTTTTCTGTTTACAGGTTTGAGCAGACAGACTTTGGTGACCGTGGTACCTCTCCGAGCTGTAACTAGCATCAGGGTGAAGGTGGGAACCATGAATTTCTCTGGTGCTATTCAGGAGGCTGTGGACAGTAGTGAAAGGAGTATCATTTTCATGCCATTGAATGAGAAAGCTATAGATACAAATAGCTGCAATTACAGAAGCTGTGATGGAGAAGGGTCATGGACAAAGACACAGGAGGTCAAAGGAAAAGGCTAGGTTGGAGGTAGAGGAGTGGCATCAATCCCACCCCGCTCAGGATCTGAAGACAGGCGTGAAAACATTGCTCCTCTCTTGTGGTTCTCTGCCAGCTGTGATGTGCACCTGCCAGGGGTTAATGTGACAGATCAAGGTCTTGGGAATGGGGAGAGCTGGATTTGCTGCCAGACCATTTTTCCTGGTTTTTGATTGTAGTCATAGAAGTTGTCACACGAGAGACAAGTACTAGAAGTGAGGGCGTAAGAGTTCTGCAGCCCTGACACGAAGTTGAATAAAATGGCCCTGGGATGACCACCGTGGGTGCTCACCATGTTTCTGCCTGCGTAGCTCGGTGTGGTGAGTTCATCGGGCAGTGGCACAGATGTGCCACCTTTGTGTACTTTTTGATCTAATCCACTCCACGTGTTTTCAAGCCAAGCAAACGGCAGCAGTGCCTGTGTGCAGGCAGAGGTGGTCTTTTCGACAGGACAGGTTTGCTTGTGGAGTTTACTGTTGATGCAGGGCCCAGGTGGTCTACAATGAAGCCAGCTCCACCTGGAGCAAGGCTGTTGCGTCTCCAACTCTTTCTTTTATGCTTATTTATAGGACAGCTGTACTTCTCTCTGGGATTTCCCATATTGTAGTGGTGTCTTCTGAGAAATCTCTAGTTCCTGGTTCATGGGCTGTGCATGTGAAAGCAAAAACTTGTAGGCAGAAGAGATGTTGTACCCAGAGGTGCCCAAACTGAGCTGTAGCCCATCTCATGCCGGCACAGAATGTGCTGCTGTGAATGTTACTTGTTCAGAGGATGAGAGATTCAAGCAAGCAGCATACGGAAGTCCCAAGAGCTGTGTTGGTGGCTGCTGGAAGCCCTCCCCAGTTCCATTGTTTAAGGAAGAATAGATCCATCACATTTTCACACTCTGCCCTCCGGTTTGGCTTACTCGTGGAGGTAGACGTAGCATTTGTCTTATTCACAGGAAATAGCCATGCTGCTCTTGGTTTGCCTTATACTGTGTAATTCAAATGGGATGTAGTTCAGATCCACAAAGGTAAATCACTTTAAGACCTACCTACCAAACAGATGCAAGCTTCTAAGATGGTTTTTACAGTAGTGGCATAAAAAGAAGCGTGAGATCGGCTGTTATGTTTCTCAGAAAGACCACAGATGTGGTCTTCAGAGCCCTGATTTACTGCCTGTGCTTTCTTCAGCCACTGCGGTGCACCTCAAGGGTATATACAGAACACTGGTGCCACGCGGTATCTGTTTATTGCTTCTGGAATCTTTAAATATTGGAGATAGGAGCTATCAGTGACTGCTACAGCAGTTTCAAAATATCTTAAGACTGTCAGTTACGAGGTATCTTTCTGACTAGGTCACACTGCGTTTTTGCTGGAAGGCTTTAAACTAGAACAGATTTTCAGCCTGAACTTTGGCCATCACGTGTACTTACTAATTCTTCTTGACTCCATCAGAAGAAACTCCTGAGTTAAACTTATTATAGTGGGTTAATAATACCTGAAATCTTGCCTGAAAGTGTTAATTTTTAATTGGAAATATATTGGTAATAAATTCTTTATTAAACTGTATTGGAACATGTCCTTCTGCAGCATCATAATGCTTCCGTAGCTGCGTGTATGCTGTTGTTTCCATCTCAGCGTAAGACCAGACGTACTTCTGTGTAGTACCCCTGTCCAGCTCATACGGTGTTTGTGGGGCTAGAGGAGAGTTACCAGGAGGCAGGATCCACGCTGGCAGAGATGAAGTTCACTCATTAAGATGTCTCAATAAAAACCAATCAGTCAATACGTTATTCCTGAGGAACCAGCTAAGCTGCCTGTTCGCTCTCAGCAGGGCTGGGTGTTCAGTACTGAGCAAGCCAAGCGCCATGTCTGGCCCCTCAGGGGTTGTCCCCGCCGCTGTCCCCACTGAGCACTCACCCCTTCCCCTGTGTGCGCTTCAGATTCCCAGTTGCCTTATCTCAGTACATTTTCTGGGTATGGGGCCGCTTGGCAGAGAGATGGGACGTGGAAGCCCCACCACCAAAAAGGTCAGTTCTGAGTTCCTGAATGTCCCAGTAAGCGAAGCGTGTTGTATCCCATCATTCCAGTCTTGCCAGGGGCAGGCAGAGGAAAAGGTGTGCAGGTTTTCTAGAGTTCAAATGCAGAAAAAGAAAAAAATCACCCTTTAAACATCACGCAACATACACAGTTCAGGCAAACTCATGTAGCCTTTCACGTGAGCCCTGTCTCAGTGCCTTGTCATTGCTCTTGGACCATCCCGAGTTCAGGTTATCTGGGGAATCCAGAACTGCTTCTTTGGTCAGACCGTCACTCTTTGGAAGGAGCTTCGCCCTTCCTTTACTGCGTCCACAGTTAAAGAGGATCCTTCTGACTTGGAATAACATACCTGCTCTACCCTCCGTTTTGCTTTGCATTTTGGTCTCGCACAAAGCCCAGAGTGGGATTTGTACCACTGGTCTTTATTCTCTTGTGGAGAATTCTCAGTTTTCCTCTCCCCAGCTATCGATGGAGTCCGGAGAAAATTGTTTTCACCCTGGTGGGTTCAGCCCGTTGTGAGGTGCTTTCATGTGAATGGGAACCTCATGGTGCCATGAGGTGCTGCTGTCTGGGGCTGGGGGGGCAGGTTTTCTGGCTGAAAGGGGGTGACCCTGCTCTTAGACATTCAGTGATTTGGAATTTCCCCATCATCCAGAGCATTTATGTTGTGTATGGACAGATTTCTAGAGTAATCACAGCTGCTTGTCTTTATGGTTTTGAATCGAGGGGGAAACACTTCTGTTGACTCCATTGAGAGCTAGCATCTTATTTCTGCTGCAGCTCCCTTTACGCTGATGGGGTACTGTAAAAGGTGACTTGGGAAGACTAAACTTACATTTGCGTTCATTTAGATTGCCTTTTACATTGCCTGAACGATGTGTCAGGGAGACTGACAGCTGCCTTTGCCCTGCCTCAGGGTAAACAGGGATGGTGTGAAACCTGCACCCACTGAAACCAATAGCAAAGCTGTCACAGGCTTCCGTGAGCACTGAGTCAGGCCAGAGGCCAGAAATGTAGTGGTCGCAGCAGGATATTCGTCGCAGCTTATTCCCTTCCCACATCCAGATGCCATTTGCCTTGTCAAGACGATATCACAGATAATCGAAAGTATTTTTAACAGAAACTTCAGAGCAGCTTTTTCCTGTTCTCCAAAAGTTATGTTGTCTGCCCCGTTCAGCCATTGTGGATGTCTCCTGCGGGACTCGGCAGCGCTCTGGGAAGCCTAAGAAAATCTCTGACCGCTTAAAGCGAGTGAGAAGGCAGGGAGAAGAGTTCACCTCTAGGGCTCTGCTACAAGGCTGCTTCTTCATACAAGGCTTCCTTGTTTGGTTGGGTTTTTTTAACGTGAGATGTGACTTTGATCTCTCCTGAAGAATCCAGTCCTGTGGTGATTTTCACGGTAAAGTATCTTGGGAGCTTATTCCCTTTGCTGCAGCCTAGGGGTGACGCTTTCAGCCTTGATAATCAAATATTATCAGAAGAGCACCACAGGCAGTGTTGTATGGCGTTTTTTGTTTTAATCAATGGTAAGGAAAAAGGGAATGTGTTGTTGCTCATCTTCTGTGTTAATTTAAGACTTACCCTGCAGCAGTCAGGGTCAGGCTGGGTATTTCCTCAGCTTCGGGTTGTAAATCAGTCCCATTTCATTGAAAGGGGAAGGAGTTCACTCTGAAAGAAGCAGGAGGAGGGCTGCATCCAGGGCACGGCTGAACTGGCAGGGTAACTCAGGGCCAGAGCTCTGCCTCCAGCAGGTTCCTCATCCACCGCGACGCGTACCTGGTGACTCACACCGTGCTTTGGGCCTGGATGGAGCCGTCTGTTCCGCAGGCAGGAGAGCCCAGGCGGAGCACGCAGGGACAGAGGGACAGGTCACCTCAACTGCAGCCACAAGACAGACACAACCGGCCAGTGCCATTCGGCTTTGGAAATTCAAACCCAAGCATAGTGAGTATAGGATAGATGCCTCCAGCCACGTGCAGAGTTGTACACAAGTGAGCTGGCTGAACAAAGACGGATGCTTTCACTTTAAAAAGTAAACTATGTAAATACAATTTTCTTTGCTGCAGAGAGCGAACAAGCAGCTTTGCTGTGGATTGGTGCAGATGCCTCACTGTACCAGGCTGTCTTTCTCAAGAGGCAAAGGCTTGCTGTATGTAGAGTCACTGCACGTGACACACAAGATGAACAGGCAGGAGTAACTGTTCTGCAATTAGCGGGATGGGGAGAAACAAACAATTTGCATTGCTCTTTCAAAATGGGGAGGGCTATGGAAAAGAGAGACTTCCTCAAATCACTGCAGCAGATGATCTAGATGTCTGTATCCTGACCCACCTTTTCTGTGAAAGGGAAGAGTTCTTAACCTTGCTTGGCATAACTGGACGGGTCTTGCTGAACCTTTTCTTGGGAAGGCAAAAAGAAGAGCTGATATTTCCAGTATGCTGCTTAAGCTAAACAAAACCACCAAAAAACCAAAAAGAATTTTGATTTTGACGGGGTAGGCCACATAGAAATGATTTTTGTGCGTAGTAAAGAAACATGGAAGTGCAAACAACTGGTTTCGTTTTGTTATTTGCAGCTCAGAGTACTTGGAGAATGACCAGTCTTGTTTTGCTTTAGAAGCCAGTTCCAAGGGGATTTTTTTCCTCTCCTTTTCTTTTTTTTTTTTTTTTTTCTGTGTGAACCACATGCACACACAATAATTAACCAGTGAAGAAGGTCAGAAAGGAAGTGACTAGGGAAGATGTACTTTAAACATAGACATTCATGAGGCCGTGGGCTGTAATTAACTGGAATGTTTGTCTAAGGATCCCAGGTTACATGTTGAATATAAGATAGTTATTAAAGAGGCAGGTTTTTTATTTGTCCTTTTAATTATCAAGAGCTTTAATGGCTTTTCTGTTCTGCCAAATGGATTTTTTTTTTTTTTTCCATTTGGAGACTATTTTGAGATTATTTCTCTTTTCTGCTTGGGTTTGGTGTAATACACTTTTTAAACTAGCTTGGTTTAGGAAGCATAGATTCTAGTTAGAAATAGTGTTCAGGGTTATAAGATAACATGAACTTGCTAGTCGTGATTGAAATGGACAAACAGCTTTTGGAACCGGAGGAAGAGAAGGCAAGTGTATTATCAGTTTTAGGGAAACTGTGAGCCTCTGGGATGAAGCAGTGAGAAAGCAGTCCTTACAGTACTCAGCTGTGGTGTTTTCTCAGTAGGGAAATACTTACTCAGTTCTACAAAGCCCTGATCAGGCCTTCTCAGGAGTGAGTGATCAGGATGAAACACAGTGTTAAAATCAAACACAGTGTTAAAAGGTGTGATTGCCACTGGAACAGAGAAGAGCCATCAGGGTGACCAGGGGAGCAGACAGCCTGTTGTAGGATCTCACCTTGCAGAAGGAAGCCCAGGAAGGGATCTGACTGATTTTTGTGAATACCTTGCAAGTAGGAAGGATGGGAGGAGGGCTATTGAACCCAACTGATGGTGTTGGCGCAAAACCAAATGGGTATAGGTTACCTATAAATACACTTGATGATCAGATTACATGAGAAGATGGTTTCTAAATGTCAGAAGCGTGGTGCTTTCCAGTAGGGGAAATGGTGTTCAATACATCCATGAATGCAGCGATACAGACAGGTAGCCATCAAGAGCAGTGGATTAGACTGCAGGCTTGTAGGAAGTAGTAGTAAATCCTGCAGACTCCACTCAGGAATTTCAGGTTTAGACAGTAGCCAGGTACTTCAGGGGAGAGGTTTGATTGGAAATTGTGAAAGCTGGAGAGGTGGGACCACTAAGACCTGAAAGTAATGATGGTGTCTTGGTCAAACCTGTTGGAGGTTGCTCAGTTCTGACTTTCTGTGATCGTGCTTCAGGGGAATTTTTTATATCCAGTGAGGTTATTAATGGGGCAGCTGCCACCGATGTACAGCATGTGGTCAGAAGCTGTGCTGATCAGTGCCGCCCTTTTGTTTTACCATGTTTCTTCCCCTATTGTATCAAATGACCTTTTCAGCAAGGCTGATGTCGGGCAGCTAATAGCATCCATGCAAACTCATAGTGCCCCTAAGCAACGCTGTAACTGCAGCCCAGCTTGCTTCTGCTTCAAGCTGGGGTAAGGCACAATGGTAGCTGGAGTTAAGGGTGTATTGACAGGCTGTGCTCCAAATACAGCCCAGCTCCCAGCCCCTGCAGAGCTGCCCAGCTGACGCCAATGAGCAGAAGAAGAAAGGAGTGAGAACCCCTCTGGAATCTACCACAGAGCATGTCTCAGGTTCATAAGGAGCCACCGCACGCGGGAGGAGCAGCGCTGAGTAACGTGGCGAGGCATCGGCTGTGGTTTCACAGCTGAGCATGGTTTTCCTCCTCTGGCTATACTTTCCATCTGGAAACAATGTATGCCTCTTGAAAATGGGGAAAGATTTTTAGTTTTTCCTGTCTTCTGCTGCATGGTGAAATGTGGTTTCTGATTTTTCCTGCCAGCCATGCGGTGAAGGGCTCTCTTCTGCGTATGGTCAGGAATTACGCAAAACACGCACCGAGTAAGAGATTGGGTTTAAACCAGAGATTGCCTGCAACCCTGGGGCAAGCTTTTAAATCTTGTCAGCCACAGATGCGTGGTGTTTTCCATGCCAAGCAGCCATTTTAATACATTCCAAATTTTCCTATAAATGCTAGCAGCATGCGTGGTTTGTTCTCCTGTGTGTGTGTGTATGTCTGCGAGTGTATGCGTGCATGTGGTGGGAGCAGGGAAGGTGGTTGTTCCGAGGGTGATCAGACAGCCTGACTGTTGTCCGTCCCCAGCAGGAGCTTCTTGGTCTGCTTTCAGAAGCCACCCTCCAGAAGTGAAAACATAGTCCCCTGTGGATAAAGGCAAACATGAAGCAAATGACTTCTTGCAGCCAGAATACATAAAACTTTTTTTTTTTTTTTCTTCTGCTGTCCACTTTTTTAAAAGACAAAATAATGCTTCCTCTAGCTAATCTTACTCCCATCCTCTGGCCTGAGGAAACATCTGCTCTCCATGGTAGGCTTGGTTGTCCCAGCTAGTTCCCTTTTAGAGTTCCCTTCTCTTCCATTGACATCGGTTGCCTCCACCTGCCCCCATTCCTTCCCACCAGCATTCACTGCCACAGCAGTCCTGAAGCTCGGAGCCCACCCTGATGTCAAGGTTTAGCTCGGGGGAGGTTTAACCATCTTTACTTGACCGGGTTTTAGCAGCCTGTGCCCCACGCTGATAGCGCGTTCCCCTGGGTGAGATCAGGAGCGAGTCTGTTAGCTACGATGCTGTTCCCGCAAAGATCGCTGATATGGCAGAAAAAAAATCACCCTGTGACACAGTCCCGTGTCCTTGCAGGCTCTTCATCTATGTTATGCACTGCTTGTCGTCTCTTTGGAGCTGGGACTTTGTTCTGGGAGACGGAGCAGGCTGCAGTGCTGCGATGCGGTGAATGACAGTTGGGAGCAGGTTTGTGACTAATAAATTGGCCATTGAGTCCTGGAGAGGAGCACTCTTGTGTTGGTGAGGTCCTGTAGACCAGGGCTAGTCAGCAGCTTTTCAGCAAAATGTTTTTTCGTGGAAAGAATCTAGGCATTTGGTTTGCTTTTGAAACAGAACCATTTCCGCCATACTCAAAAATTTGGCTATCCCAGCTCTGCTGCTGAGGTGAGCTGCAGCTTACTGCCAGGTCACGAGATGGAGCACTGCGGGTGGTTGTGTTAGCGCTTGACCCGTGGCTATTTGTTAAGACAGTTAAGCCAGAATTGGCATTTCCATCTCTGATGTGCTCTTCCTTTGCCGAGATGTTCCCTTGCCGGGTTTGCCAAACTGTTGTGTTTTCAGTCTTAGCAGTGACAACGTGGCTATTGGGGAAAACAGAAAACCCCAGAGGGGCGCAGCGTGGATTTTACCCTCCACGTGTGGAAGGGCTGATCTGTGCATTTCCTTCCTCGTAAGAAAAGTTGCCCAGTGGTGGGATTTCTCTCTGGCAGAGACCATAAGGCATTGTGCCCTGCTAGCCAGTACATCGCGTGTCCCCTCTGCTGGTCACCATTGTCCCACCGCTACCTTTCCTACGTGAAAGGGGAAATGGTGTTTTGTTCTGAGTCAGTCGATTGTTCCCCGTGTGTTGTTCCCTGGACATTTCAACCCACCCAGCGTGGGACTGCTTTTCTGCCCCTGAGCTGGGTGTTGAAGGGGTTGGATATTGCATGGAACGTGGCTGCCGGTCCTCATCTCTGCGACTGCAAAATCCGAAAATAGGCAAGGGATGAAAATGAGAGAGCAGAGCACAGGAGCAGGTGTGTGACCAGGCTTGGAACTGCTGGGGGTGTGGGGAGTGCTGGAGGAGAACTTCCCTTGGTAGGAACTGGAAACAGCCTGCTGGGAACAAATTTATTTGTGCTCAGTGTCACATGCATTTTATTGCCACAGATGTGCAAAAAACAGCAGTTCACAAAAGGAAAAAAAATGTAATTGCTGTTAAGAACTTGTATATGCAGCCATGCGAGAATTTTGTGATTCTCCAGGATTTTAATATACAAGGTCTGTTCTCACCGCCCGGTGACACTCTCATTCCAACCAGCGCACTAAGTATTTGGTTTCATTCCAACGGCAGTGTAAAGCCTATTTGAAATGTCATCTTCGTTGTAATTTTTTTACAGAGATAATGATGTTGTCCCTGTCTCGTTGCAGAACTGTAGCTGCCGAAGTCAGGAAGCAGATCTCAGGGCAGTATGGAGGGTCTCCTCAGCTTCTCAAAAACCTCAATATTGGAGGCAGCGTCTCTCATCATACAACTGTAAGTAATGCTTGGAACATGGAAGACTGAAGGTGATGTGCATAGTTACTTTGATTACCATTTGGAAAGAAATTGGAGTGATGACAAGTTGTTGACCTAAGCGTCCCTGATAACACCGACGAAAATAATTCCGTGCAAAACCTGCTAGTTTTGGAGGTCTCTATCTTGCAGATCAGTTGGTGTGGTTGGCATTTTGTGTTTCTGCAGAATCTGTGTAGGACAAGGGGCTCCCTTAATCAGATGTTAGTTGGTTTATGCCAGAACAGCCTGGACTGGGCATTGAATTCCACGTGTACAGGTGGTTCTCTCCATGAAGAGCTCTTTGCAAGCTCATGCACTTTCAGCTGGCTGTTTTCTCATGTTTCTTGTCACTCTTGAGAGTGGGACCACAGTGGCTCATCTCCTCTTCGAAGGTATTTTAAATGTTACTGTAAAAGTTGAATGTGGTTATTCCTCAGGAATGTATATTTACTTACAAGTTTACAGTCCACTTTTAAGAGCGGCTGAAATGTGTAGGCCACGTTGCCCGAATCAAGCTCTCTGAAATCAGGTTTTCTTGCATGGCCTACCAGCAACCTTCAAAATTTATTCAGCGTGGTGGTTGTAAAAATTTCAAGAGTTCATCACACTTTTTCAGGCTTGAACTGTATTTTTGGAAGTGTTCCTTTGATTTGAATTGTTGCTTCGGGTCATAGCAGTTTCTTTTGCAGCGGTCAACTTAGAAAACAAATATTATAGCATCTTGTTTTCTTCCAAGAGGGTTGATTAGGTCAGGCGGCACTGGAAACGTGCCCTGAATTTGATAGTCTGTACAATTGTGAGTTTACAAGAGTTCTTCTCTTGTTTTGGAGTAGGGTTCTATAGAGTCTCCTCAGTTCATGTACTGCTCTGTGTCCAACATAATGTGTTAAAGCTTTCTCATACAGAGCACAAATGCGTCCTCGGAGCTAGTATCATCTCAAAAGGGAGCTCCAAGACTAAGTTGACCTCTGGTTTAGAAGAATGACTTCGCTGCAGGCTGAAAGTTCATCTTTGAGATCTGGCTGTGGCAGAGTCACTGGGGATTGAAGAGGGCTGGAATTCCTGTCATTTCCCTCTGCATCAGCTGTGTGAGTACACGGAGACCAGAAGGCTGTCTCTGTCAGCTCTGTGCCCTGCCTTAACGGTGAGTGAGCACGAAGGAGGAGGGGTTAATGAGAGCGGTGTGTCCAGGGCTAATGCTTTATTGCAGCAATGCTCTGTAGGGGTGGGGAATGATAAAGCAAAGCCCTGACTTGGCAGTTCTATATGGTCTTTTGCATAATCCAGTATTAGGTAATAGGGAGGGACCCCTGCTATTAGCGGCGTACACTGGAGGGAGCACTCGGGGTCTTTGAATCCACCTCCTTGCAGCAATGGATAGCCGAGGAATAGACGCCTACTTTGAAGGACCCACTGGATGTCCATCCCACAAGCTTCTGTGCCTCGCTTGTCTCACGTGTGGTTTCATCTTGGAACAAGTTGGCTGGATTGCCTCTGTACTCCCCACTGCTTTCATAAAGCAAGATCTCTTCTGTGTACCTCTCCAAGCTGTTCCTCAGACAGCCATATTTTTGTTAACTCTTTTTCCTTGTATCACCTCCTTTTGCTCTGAATTGTCTCTTCCGCTTTTTCTTCCTATTTCTAAGGTTTTTCCATTCTGCCATCATCAAAGTGTGCATGCTCAAAGCTTCAGTGCTATTGATCTTCACATCTAACTCTTAATGCAGGATCAGATTTGTTGGTCACAATATTGTCAGCCCTGTCTTCAGTTCTGGTATGTCTCATTATCACGTTGCTGTTGTGTTTTCTAGTAAATATATGCAAGAATCTATCAAAATCCTGGAAAAGGTCATGCTAACTGGAAGCAGGCTCCGAGCCTTTCCTATCAAACCACATTGCGTGATGGTTGATGTGATACGCTTCTAGTTTGTCATATTAAATTCTGTGCTGAGCAGAGATGCTCTTCAGGAGCATGATTAACATGGAGCAATAGTTTGTAGGAGATAGTCTGTAGGAAAAGTATATTTAGTTAAGTCATGAGTCTGTATCCTGAGGCTGCATAATACAACAGCGGTTCGCTTGTACTGAATTTGGAGTTAATTTCTCTCCCTTAGGCATCCGTCAGAATCTGCTGTGCCTGCCTGTCCTGGTTTGATAACAAACATTATGCAGAGAGAAAGCATTACTTTCTGTTACTGTTACAGATGCTGTACTGTAAGCATTGGTAATTACTCTTACTGTTACTGCTGTGAAGCTGAAATAGCTATTTGCTTTGGAAAAATTCAGAAGTTTGTGTGTCATTACACTTTCACAGAGAAGAAATAGAAGGCCTTGAATCTGCATTGCAGTTTTGTGCCGCCATACTGGTTTGAAAGCCTAGAGTAGGGCACATAATGTGGGTTTAAATAGGAAATTTATGCTGAAATGTATGGATATTTCAGTAATGCCGCGTGATTGAGTTTCATGTGAGTATCTCCACAATGGCGGCAAGTCGCACTGTTGAGTGTGCAGTGTGGAACTGGAGGACTTTTAATGATAATGCAGATGCGGTCTCTCCTGCCCAGTGCACCTTGCTCATCGTGTGGAGCACTTCCATAGCTGGTTATGATCCAGGTAAGGTCCGCACTGATTCTCTGTTGGCAGTTGCCACCAAGTAGCTGCTTACGGAAATTCGTCTGAGAGTCTTATCACATGCAGTCCGATGGGGACATTTTTGCGGAGAAATGTATGTTTTTGTGAATGAGGGGCCCTCCGCACTGTGCTTGGTTGGGCCTTTTGTTTCTTGTGGACTGAAGCCGGCGCAGGGACTTTTCACACTCGACAGACTTGTATGTGGTTGAACCCGGGATCAGTGCAAAAACCTGTCAGCTGAATTTTAGCAAGTCTCTTTCCCTTTTGCTTCAGGAGCAGGAGACAAAATGCTGCCAGAACTGTTTCTAATTTAGTATCTGGTAGAGCTGGGGAGAAGACACTGCTTTCAAATGACTGTACAGGAGCTTGTGGTTTATTATTGTCAGCCTCCACCCTTCTGCCACTTTCGTGGCAGCTGATTTTAATTGCACATTTCTCAAACCACAGATACAGGTCCAAAGCTTTCAGAGGCTTTTCCTGTATAACCCAGCGTGCTGAATTGGGACTCCTCGCAGGATGCAGTCCTTGCAGCGCTGAGTTTTTGTTTTTGAAATCCAGAACAGAAGGAACTGACAGTTTGTTACTGAGAAATAGGGGCTGGTAGGGTCTTACAGTTAGATGAAGGAGATTTTATTTTTTGAAGTTACTTTTGCAAGTCCCTCTAAATCCACTGGTAAATGGAGTGTGCGTTTGCACCTTGCTGTTTGTGTCTGGGTTGTAAGCCACATGCTGTGCTCATCTTTGGTGCGTCGAGAGGTTCAGTATTCCCTCGTGGGAACTGGGGCTTCTCACCACCAGACTCATGGATTGAACGCACTGAAAGTGGAGAGCTTGCACTTCCTTTCAAAGAATTCCCCAGCATCTTGCAGGATGGGGTATTTGCTTTGTTTATTTGATGAACCGGACTGTTTACTATGGGCTATTATAATCCCTCGTGACTAACCACTTTCTTTTCTTTCCAAGTTTATTTTTTCTGTTGAGCAACTCCTTGTGCTGTGGTGCTTGTTAACTCTGTCTGCTCACCCCCTGTTGCACTGCTCATTTCTGCTCGTTGCTGGATGCTGCACTATGGCAGAGGCTTGATTCCTCTCTGGATTTCTGCAGTAGTTTTACCTGGATGAAGCTGGATTGTGGATTGTCAGAGATTAGCATGAGTTACTGTCGAAGCGACCCAAAGCTTTCTCTGAATCTTGGTGTGATTTAATGGCTGCTTCTTGTGCTGCTTCGGTGTAGGAAGAGCAGAGTTTTGTTCTGTACCTGCAAACGGACTCGTAGTCTGGTTTTTTCCCTATGTGTGCTGCCCTTTTGTGAGGGCAGATGATGTTACCAAAGGACAGAAGATAGTCACTAGGTATCTGGACCTCTCTTCAATTGTAGGGCAGCTGTTTCTGTGTCTTGTTCTACATTCAGCACCTTTTTGTTGCTTAATATTTATATTTTTTGAATTAGATAAAGACTTACATAGTCTTGGATTTCTGAATGCCTCACTTTTGAGTGCCAAAGATAGTCCTTGAAATGCTTTTTGTTATTGTCCAAAACTTGATTTTTTTTTCCTAAGAAAATAAAATTTTCTTAATTTTTTTATTTTAATCTTCAGAGATATATTTTAATTAGAAGAGCAACATTTCACGGAACTTGCAAATAAGCAGAATGAATGTATGCTACGTTGTTTTACAGAAAAATCACAGCTGTTTGCAAAGGATTAGGGGTAATATATCCTCTCTGTCGTTGTATGTTACCGCATAGTTGAATATTATTATGAGGAGGAACACTGTTATAAGGGATGCTAATTAGTCTGGGAATAAAGGGGTCTGGATTCTTGGACATGATGTGATCTGACCACGTCTGCTTTCAGCGCTCCATTTTCTGGATATAAAATAAAGGTGCTGACATTTACATATCTTTGTAAAGCACTGCGGGTTTATGGGCATTATCGGGGCTAATTGAAGCTTTGTCTTGGATTTATTGGATGGCAGACTTTGGTTGTGTATTCAAAGATAGTATCTAATTATTCAATAAGAGAATATAGGTTCCTTTGTATATTTTCATTGTTTATTTTAGCATCATTTAAAAGGAGAAGAAAAGATAATTTGTGCAAATGAATGGAAAACACTGCAAGGGAAAACATGACACTATCCTATGTGGCATAGAAAAGGGCGTTTTGAAGTGTTCAGAGCCAAGTAATTTTATCACCAAAATCACTAAAATGAAAAGGAAAATGAGCCAAGTCTTAATGCTCTCTCAAAGCTGATTAAGGCTTAATAGTGACTCCCATTATATGTATTTCCTGGAGGTTTTGCCCTGCCTTGCTGAATGGTCTGTCCTCGTCAGACAGGGGAGGATGGGAGAGGCATCCACATCCTCTTCCCTGCCTCCTCCCATTAGGGATTACTCACACTTAACTCTGCTCTGGTGCAGGCGCTTTCTTTAGTAAATTAAAACTGCTACGTAGTCTTTCTAAAATCAGTAGTGAGTCCTGTTGCAGAGGTCACGAGCATTTTGTGTGTTAAGTCAGTGAGTCTGGTCTCTGTTGAAAGGTTGCTGAGACTCATTTATCTGCAATAACTTAAACCAGCTTATACATTAGCAGAGATAATTAATCTTAATTAAATGCTGTTACACCAAGTAAATTCAGTTACGTAAACGAAGCATTTGTGACAGGCCTGTTAATAAATACTCAGAATCTAAAAATGCCATTAAATCCTACTCTTTATTTATTTAAGTTAGTTGCGATACGTGTTTTTCAGGAATAAAATGCACAAACAAACTGATGTTTAGTGGAAATGCTGCTAGTATCCTAAACTGCAAAAAAATGTTAATAATGGATTCAAATTGCAATGTAAAAATTTTCCAGCCTGCTGTGGGTGACCCTGCTTTGACAGGGGTTGGACTGGATGATCTCTGAAGGTCCCTTCCAACCCCTGTCATTCTGGGATTCTGTGACTGGAGGCTGGAGGTCCACTGTGGTCCCCAGAGCGTCAGTCCATGGGCTGAGCCTTGCTCTGCGATGGCTGTGCCACTGCTGGGGCTCGTTGCTGGCAGCAGGGCTGCTCAGGTGTACGGAGACATTGGGATTGTCTGTGCCCAAAGGTGACGCGGACTTGTGTGGTTTGTTGGGTGAGGCTTTGCTCCTCGTGAATGTGGCAGTAATTTCTTCACCTGGGCACGTGCATAAACCACTTCAGCTGTCCTCTTGTGCTGCTCCTGAGCTAAACAGCATAGACAGCTCTGCGCAACGCCAGCTCTGGCATCTTTGTGTGTCTCCTGGTTAATCTGGAGACACTGGATAAATTGTCCACTGATAATTTAGATGTGACTGTGCCAGGTATTTTCCACTCAGAAGAGCATGCACGTTTGTGGTTACCGCGATTCAGCTTGCACAGTTCAGAGCCACCATGGTTTGCCTGAGAGGACCCCAAGGGTCTGGAGGGATCCATCTCTGCTGATCTGATGTAGTGTTTCCACCAAAAGTGGGAAGCCTGTGATTTTTCTGCAGTCTCTGGTCAAACTGTTTGGCTTTTTCATTTCTTTAATAATGGAGCTTTGAGGTTTTTGTTGTCTCAGTCTCTGCGCTCTCAGTTTTGGTGCAATTTATCAGAGGGTAGCTCTTGCAGATCAGTCTCAGCACTTCTGTGTCGAAGTCTTTGTGTTCTTCAAATACTCTCTTGGTGAAATTACATGATTCTTAGTCATCAAAGAAGATACTGTCTTTTTTCTTACCCATCCTCGGAGGCATAACTCGTGTCTTTCAGGGTTTGGTAAGAAATTGCTTTAGTATTCCCAGATAACTAATTAATCTCTGATTAATATTAATATTTATATACCCAAATGGCTTCTTATATTAGCAACCAGTTATAATAGCAAATAACCTAGCAATATTTGTACATAAAACATCTCACAGGTTTTGTGACTGGCTGTTACTTGTTACATGTAGGATCCCTCTTTAGGGGATTTACAAATATTTCCTTTCATTAGAGGCTTTTTCCATTTCAAACATTGTGATATTACATGAATTTGACACACACTGCAGATCATTGGGCTTGTCTGTAGAAAGAATCCAGAACTTAATACTAAATATTCTGAGATCTTAAAAATGGAGGCTCCAGACTATTTCTAAAACAATTTTTGCTTTAACAGAGAATGCTTACAGAAATTTTTGAGGCACATTTACAGTTTGAAATGAAGGACTTTTATGAGCTATTCGCTATAGTAATTACGTCTTTCAAAACACCATGCAAAAGAAGTACTAAGAGCTAGAGCAAAGCAGGAGATAGGGAACTGCATTCCAGAGGCAGTACGCGTATATGTGGAGGTAATGACTGCACTTTATGGCTGGGGTGGTGTCATCCTTGTTGAGGGCTGGTAGCTGTCTGTGTTTGATGAAAAGCAGAGATTGCCTAGGAATCTTCTTGGTTCGTTTGCATATTTCCATGTATTATAAATGCAGCCAAAAAATTAAACGCAGGAGTTCTCTGTGCTCAGCAGTCATCAGGCTTATGAAATTAGGGGTATGGGTTTTCTGAAATGCAGTAATGGCAGTAGACAAATATGTGATTCTTAGAATTTGGATCCAGTGGATGACCGTTTTTGGAGTAAGGTGAAAGAAAATGTAGTTTATGCAAGTAAAACGTGTTTTTTAATTACTTGAGCATTGTCAGTGGTTAATATTGCACCGCTCATGTTTCAAAACCTCTTAGAATGACTGTGGCCTGTAGTTCACACTTAAAAATAAATCTGATGCCTCTTTTTAGCAAATATATTTCTTTAAAGCATTACCTTCTTTAACTTGCCTGAAATTTTTTTTTTTTTTTGGTGTGTTACATTTCCCGAGTTCTCAGATTTATGCTGAATCCTTCCTACGGTACATCAGATTTGACTCCTGTTGCAGTTCCCTGAGATACCAGTATCCCTTTAAGGGTGACGGATTTTGCCACAGCAAGAACAGGCCATCTGCATTCCTGAATGCTCAACAAGGGAAGTGACTATTTGCCCTGGAGACTTAGCAATAGCTGAGAGAAGGCTGGGGCTCAGCTTTGAAATGTTAATCTGCTTCTTCCCTCCTTCCAAGATTTTGCCCAGGGAGGCAGTGGGTGGGAAGTTGGTATTAATTTAGAATTCGAAGCTTTGGCACAACCTGTTACAGTTTTAGCACATTATAAATTGTTAAATATTTAAGGAGGCACTGAAGTTAGGATGGAACTTTGTCCTACTTTCAAAATTGGCAAGAAATATCACCCTGATTTTGAAGAAGCACTTAGCCACCAAGTAAAAATAGTCAGGATCCTCCCTGCGATGAGGAGCTCTGCAAGGTTAATTTTTCAAGGTTCCTTATCATGTCCTTGCAGGGAATTTCACTCCCACACAGGAGGCAGGAGGTATAACCTTTTAGTCTTTGCCATTGTCATTTTGACAGGGCCCCAAATTGTGCTGTGGTCCTTGCAGAGACTGGGTCTCTGCCCTTGGGAGTTATGCATCTCATTTTAGATAAAAGGAAAATTGCTCTTGGATTGGGCCACGAGCAACTTGGGTTCAAATCCGTGTTCTGCCAGATGCATCCTGCCAAGCCATCACGTCATAGCCATTTAAAATGCTGTTGTGGCTCCCCGTGAGAATAAGCGTCTTGGGAGGGCAGAGGTGAGGGAGGGAGAAGGAAATGTGAGGGACACGGTGCTTTCTGTGGCTGTGCCAACAGATGCTAGCTGGAAAAGTCTGCCAAATCATAGCTGGGATCAGTGCGTTGCTTAGAGCGTGTCCCACAAGGCTACTCATGATGGTCAGTACAACACGTGTGAGTTAGGCAGCAACAAACATCTGCAACAGAACCTAGAAATATCCCCTCTGCCCAGCTGTTCATGTAGGGAAAGGACAGGTTAAAGTCTTTCAGGCAAAAATCTGAATGCCTGTGGACATCAGGGCACTCAGCAGTGATCTACACAGGACTTCTGTGCTTCAGTCAGTATCCGTGAGATGGAGTTAATAATTCGTCCCTTTTTCTGCCCTAGTTGCTGCTGTGATCCCTACTGAGCTTCTGTAGAGTGCCCAGGAGAGCAGACCTTTGGTCTTTAGGTACTAGCGTAGGTGTAATTGGTTCAGTAAGGCAGCAAACTGGAGGGGGAGGCTGTTCAGGTAAGGGCATGTAATAATGGCTAATTAAATGGCATGCTAATTAAATACTTATCCTTTGGTCATTTTTTGAGCATGATGGAAAAGTGCATCCGTGGCTAGTATCCCCATTGCCTCTGTCAGTGAGGCAGCCCTGCTGCCGCTTGGATCTCCCTGCCCTGCACGCTTCTGCTGGCTGCGCTCCCTCTGGGCACAGCAGTGGCTGCCTTCCTTGTGCAGGACCGGCATCTCCTCTCGGCAAACCCCTGGTCGCTGGGATGCATGGGGAGTCCTGCTTGTTGGAGGGCTCTGCTCTGTGCCCGAGGGAGCTGGTTGCAGTCCTCTGTGCTTGACAGGGCAGGTCTAATACAAATCTGCCCTTTGCATTTCATTTTTAGCTTCCTTGGTGGGGTGGAATAAGCCATGAGCGTTGCAGCATGGTACCCCAGGTGTAGCTTTCCACCCACGTTAGCCTTTTGCTCCTGGAGCCCTTGGGTGCGATGCTTGGGTAAAGTAACTAGGGGTTTGTGTTACCTTCCTTGGAGTTGTGCCATGTCCGATCCCCCCATGATCCCACTCCCATCACCAGATTTGTGCAGATGCTTCTTCTGTAAGTGATGACGATGATACAGGTAGGTGCTCAAAAGAAGGACATAAATAGGATGGAGACATGTTTCGGCTAGTGGTGCACTAAAACTACAGCAAAATACAATGTTTGCTGTCTGGAGAAGGACAAAGTCGATAGGAAACGAAATTTTATTTTCAAGCTTTTAAGGGGATATAACAGTGAAGAATAACACAGCCTTGAAGAAGAAAGCTTGACTGTCCCTCTTGCAGGAGAGTTGTAAACCTTTGAAATAGGGTTTTGTAATGCAACTGCTGAGAGCCGTAACCACAACAATGCGGATGCACCTATAGAATGTGTGTGTTAAACAGCTCATAGAAGCCAAAACAATCCGGCTGGTGTCTTAGTTAAACTGACAGAGCATGTGGCTATGGCTGGGTTAAGGTCATATATATGTAGAATGCTTATTTGCAAGCGATGTGTTTGATTCGGGGTAATTGGGCTGTGTAAGTGTGGAAAAAAAAGAGAGTCCCGTTTGATTTCTTCTGTACTTTCAGTGTATCAGTACGTTGTGCTTGGTGTTTACGTCAGCAGGGAGCAGGTTATGCCTCTCTTACTCATACCCAGCAGCTCCTTTCTCCCCAGGTAGTCTTATCCATTTTAATAGCACCAGAATCGCCCTTGCCCTGAGTGAGGCGGCAGTGTCTGATCCTGGGATAAAGACTGAGTGAAAACTGTGTTAAGGACTTGTCTGAAAGGTTGTCCAAAATTTGATCCGTAATTACAGCTCGCACAAAATCAAAGAGTATTTCTTAAAAGAGCAGCAATTGCGATTCTGGGAGCAGGCTTTCCTTTGCATATTTTTAGTGTGTCTTTGCCATTAATTTAGACTCTTCCATAGTCCTGGTTGGGAAGATGGTCAGAGCCCCTGTACAGCTTTGGTTTCTGGAGGGCCTTAATAAACACTTCTTGGAAGAAACGGACACCCTGTCAATTATTTCTTACAGTAACGCTCCAGTATTTCCCCATTAGGCTTATTAACTGGTTGGTAGGTGGACTGCACGTTTGCAAATACTTGATTGAAATTTTCACTGTGCCTTTGGAAGTGATGAAGAAAAACCGGCTGGATTTTGTGGAGGAGGCACCTACTGCTGCTTCGTAGGAGCTATCGGGAGGAATCGAAAAGGCCCTTCCTGGAATTGGGATGATGACGGCATTGAAGATGGCTGTCTGCAGCCTGCCAGCAAGCTGGGCTGTGGGAGAGGACAGCTTGGTAGCTCCTCCACTGTTCCCCCATTTCTGCAGCAGCAGATTTCAAAACCTTTTAATGTGCAGCTGAAAGTGGGATTTGCTATTCTGGTGGTAATCTGGAGATCAGCTGTACATCAGAGGGGTGCACAAGGATCAGGGGGAAACTTCTGTAAGCTAAGCAAGTATCACAGTCCTTCTAGGCCAGGGGAACGGGCTGTTGGGTGCTTCCTTATTTTTCCTGGTGCCACAAGGAGATGAGCTGGGCCTGGAGACTTGGAAGTGAGATGGTAGAGCAGGTTCTGCTCCTTGGTCAGCGGTGGGGCTGGGATGATGAGGTTGGACAACCTGGTCTTTATCTGAACTTGTCCAGCTCCTTCGGTGCGTGCATTTGATCCGATGGGTTCGTATGATGATTTCAGGTGACTTTGGCCAGGTTGCAGATAACATGGGAATAGCCATTGTATGCAGTGTCTGTTCTTGGGCTCATCCACTACTTCAGAGGGATGCGGGACGGAGGAAAGGTTAAGGCATCAGCAGTGAGAGCCATGAGAGGAGCTGCCGTGGTTCAGTTCAGACACTGGCATGCCATTTGGGTTCATTTTCCTTTTGGTGTGTTTGTTCATCCTTATTTCCTCCTCCTCTTTCATCACTTCTTCCCCCACAAATATCTAAAGCTTAAAATAATGTGCTTGCCTTTTATCTGCCAATAGTCTTGACACGAAGTAGTTCTTCTTCATAACCATGAATTTATGTTTGGCCTGTTTACTCAGGTGCTAGACAGTATTTCTGGCTGCACAGATGGTGAGTCTAATACAGGCTTCTGGGTTTGACTTTTATGTTTGTTTACATCTTCATGGTACAATAGTTATCCGAAGCGACAAACTGGAAAATTGTGAAGTGCAACCTTGGGCCTAATCCTGAGGTGTACGAAGGGCTTGGAAAGCCCGGGAGCTGGTGTTGGACAGCCCCGTAAGCACTGCCCGCCTTTCCAGATTAAAACTACCTATTTTCTTAACTAGGTAGCCAGTTCCTTCACCTGTTGTCCAATGCTTTTGTTGGACAAATAACATTTGAGATGTAGAATGCCAGGAATGGGGAAACACGGTGCATTTCAGGCGGTGTCAGTCTCTGCCCTGTGTCTGCTCAGTCCTGCGTGTCCCCTTCATCGCTGTGTTAATATGGAGTTTTTTTTCCTTGTCTGTTGTAATTTTCTAATGTTTATCAGGATGAAGGGATTAGAAATAGCGGAGGGAATGAGGAAAAGGTTCCTCTTTGTTAGCCCGGGGAGATGCAGAGGTAAATGAGTTCACGTGGACTGAAGCCCAGCACTTGCGTGGTCAGCTCCATTTTGGTGAGCAAACACACTGGAAGGTGCCAGCTCTGGAGCTGCCAGTGTGGAAGGGAGCTCAGCAGGAGTGGGAAAAGTAAGTCTTAAAATGTTAGGGCTTAAAAATAAGGTCAGTTAAGCAGCTTTAAGTCACCCTCCAAGGCTGCCTTAACCCTCTGGCCTTCTTCCAGCGGTGGTGCTCTCGGTGGCCGGCGCAGAGCTGCATGGCTGCCTGGATGGGGCAAGGACTGGCCACGAGACGACCAGAGAGAGGGCCTTTTCCCAGCACCTCTGCTACCCAATACCTCCGTGGCTTTTTCCCAGTGATTTTGTTATTTTTTATCTTCATTTGCGAGGAATCTCCATTTCTGGGTTCTTGCTTTTCTTTGGGTTTGAGGTTTATCAGTGGAAAGGATTATCTGCAGGCAAAGTAGCAATAGTAGTAGAAAAAACTTGCGCTCTTAGCAATTCCTCAATAATAATCTGTCACACTTTGCTGCTGTACGTTTTGGCAGTTATCTGGTGCCAAATGGAGCTGGTGTATCCGTATGCAAGAAACAGATAGTGTGAGGTGATGACATGTTGACTGTGATGTGGGAAAGAGCAATGACAAGTTTTGCTCCTTGTGAGTTTTGCAGTGATGAAAACAGTTAAAAGTATCCGGTTTGTATTTTCAAAAGTTCTCCAAATCGCATACTTTAAATTCATTTCAAGACTTCGGGATTAGAAGGGGAAAAAAGGTTATGGGGTCAGAGTTAAATGGATGATGATGCATTTCTTTATGCAGAAAATAATTTGTACCTTTTACCTAAATTGCAGAACTAAATACTGAGTTTCTAGACATCGTATCTTTTTGATAGATCAGATTCTTATCTGGCATAAAGTCATCTGGTTCAACTCACCTGACTTCAGTGGAGTCACGCCATTTTTCTGCTGAAGGATTTGCCTTCTGTATTTTAAGAAAATTGCAGCATTCATTGAAGTTGGCCGTGGTAGGAGAGATTCTTTCAGTACCTTCTGTGTTAGCCAAATCTTTTTCCTTGAATGAAAAGTTGATTCATTTCGGAACTTTTTGGCAACAGAAATTTCAAAACTGGAATATGAGGTTGGTGTAGCAATTTTTTTGAGAAGCACATTTAAAACTTAAGCAGTAATTGTTCTTTTGAAAGTCATCTCCAACAGAAGACAAGCTACAGGATAGTTCCCTGTCCCACAGAAATCTTCTGGATGCCAGGAAAGAGGAAGTAGCAGAGAAAAATTGCTGAATTTTGATGTGTTTTTGTGATTCATATTAAACCACTCAGCCTTGCTGGGATATGCCAGGGAATTCTAGGAAATCTGTCAGTTGCTGCAGAGACAGGTTCCTCAAAACTTGTTTTTAGTCTTTCATTTTCTTAATGTCTATGTTTATGTACAGCCTCATAGCATAATGATCTCACATCGGAATATATATATATGCATTTATACAATATACATATGTAAAAATACACGGTTATGCAATGTATGTATCTAGCTTCTGCAATTTTTTTTTTTTTTTTACACATATCTAAAAAAAGCTCACTTCATTATGGTGAGATCAGTACTGCCAGTGAAATCTCCTGATTTCCTGCACATGCGTTTATTCAGTCATTCCTTGTGCTTCGGGTGCAAGCTTTGTGCCCATTTTATTTAGAGCCGAGTCCCTTCCCGGCATGGGCAGAGTCATCGTGGCACTAAAGGTCCTAACATCAGGGAGAAGAGGTGGTTAAACTTGCACCTGTGGTAGACAAATGTTGTGTTTTGCGTTCCCCAGAGAAGTGCTTTAATTCAAAATAATGTTAGTCTTCAGCGTTCTGTGGCTTCCTGAGTTCCTGGTAAATCAGCCCTTGCTCTGGATTCCCGTCTGGGGGCCGTGCCTGGGGGTGCCGAGGGTTCTTGCATCTTGGATCGGGGTGAAGGCTCCCATTGTGATCAGAGCATTGTAAAAACAAATACAGTCGTACACACGGAAAACAAAGTGCAAAATTTTCTTATGATGCAAACTGATGAATTTCCTGATGAAAATCCTTTTTTTAAATTTGTACTTTTTTTAGATGATGATGGTATGCATCATAGAAATACCCAGAGAAATATCATATAAAAGATAAGACGTGAAAAATAGCTTTGTGATGTGTATTAGCTAACGTTAACACTACTAGGGTTAATTTTTGTCTGATGTTACATCAAGTTTCCTCAACAAGGCAGAAGAGCTGGTTTAAAAAGAAAGTAGAATATGTGCGTGTGACTTTTCTTTTTTCTTTCGCCTTGCTTGAAGACCCTTCCATCGCTTGTCTTTTCCCAGGTACCGCTTACAGAAGCCGTGGAGCCGGTTGATTTGGAGGAATACCTTGTTACACACCCAATTGCACTGGAGTCTGGACCCTTGCGAGACTTGCTTGAGTTTCCTCCCGATGACATCGAGGTTGTGTACACCCCCCGAGAATGTCGAACGCTTGTGTCGGCCGTGCCTGAGGAGAGGTAGGAGGTGACAGGGTGGCACCTCGCTCAAGGGAATGAATTGTTCTGCATTTGAGCACCTCCAAGGCTGAAGCCTGGAATTTTTCTCTGTAAATGCCTGAAAGAGAAAATACAAACCGAAGTGGAAGTATGGATGTTTAAGAGGTCATTATCACTTCTGTGATTTTGAAGGTGTTTGTTTTTATTCTCTTAACAGTGAGATGGACCCTCATGTGAGGGACTGTGTAAGAAGTTACACGGAAGACTGGGCGATTGTGAACAGAAAGTGAGTTCCCCCGTGGTATTTGTCAGCTTGATTTCATATTTAAAGTTTTGCAGGATGGCTGGCTGGTATGAGGAGGCTCACAAATTATTGTCCTGGCTACTGATTCCATGTGCCCTGACTTTTAGTTGCCCAGCTCAGCTGAACTGATGCTTTGTGTTTAGATGAAATGATGCTTTGTGTTTTGAAAATTAGATCTCAGACGTCAAAACCCCGAGGGGCATTTTTGAAAATCTAGGCCATTTTAGTCAGCAGTTGCTCATCTGGGGTGGTAAAGAAATTAGGGAATGCGAACAAGTAAAATTACTTTCAGCATTTGTTTCTTTCTTTGTTCCGTATCTTTTTAGCTCTTTTTAGAGAGAAGTTGCACTAATTTTGTAACAAAGTGAGATGTATGTGCAGTCACAACCACCTAGTAGATAAGGTGCCCTCTGCAGCTTGCATTTGTTCCCAGAGAGACTTTGAGAAAGTACGTAATTTAAACAAACAATTGTTAATATGTGAACTATCACAACATTTACCTAATGAGTTAGCAGTTTAGAGAATGTGTGTGCGTTTTATTAATTTATGCAAATTAGCAGGAAGACTTCTGAGTAGCTTTACTTGGAACACACACGCTCTTGGATGATTGAAAGTCTGATGTCTTCAAGAGCTGCTGTCAGGGAGTAAGTGATCCGTGTGATGTGCATCACCTACAAACGACTTGACTACAGCTACAGCTCTGCCCTTGTGGCAGTTGCTACAATTCACTGGTTTAATGTTGTCCTGAGAACCACTTCAGGGGATGCTGAAGATATGCTCTGCAGTGCACAGATGACCTAATAAAAATGTGTTTTGTAATCGCCTACCAAAAAAAAACCCACCCAGAAAGAAACCCGAGAGAGAGAGAGAAGCTTTATTAACTCCCAGCCTTCGTGGGCAGAGTCTAGAAGGTGCAGCAGGGTTGGACAATGTGACCCACCCAGCCAGCACACCTCTTCATTTCTCAGCGACTTTTGCTGGTATCTGGAATACCTGGCTGTGATTCCTGTGCTGAGGAGGTTTAGTTGGAGGCAGTAGAGCTTTCTATCCTGTGCACATCAGCTGCAGGTTCCGTTCTGGGTCAGGGAAGGCATGAAGCTAAAGACATCAGAGTTGCCTGAGTGGGTTGAAGGTGTGCTGAGTGATCGTTGCACTACAGCCAAGGGTTGTCTTGCCCCTTCAAAGGAGGAGAAGCACGTCCATAAACAGTCATAGCAGTTTTCACTTGGATAAAATCATGGCACTGGACTGGGTAGAAGCAGGAGTAGGAGAAGAACCTGAAAGCATGGCTGAGAAGGACTGAATTGTTTTTCAAGGATTCTAACAGGTTTCTCTTAATCCATCCTATTGGATGGTTACGGGTGCTTTGCCTAGCTCTGGGGGCACAAAATCTCTCTCTTCTAGGTTTAGAAGAACATGACTTCTTATGTGGTATCCTTCTCTCGCCCTCACTCCAGAGGAAACAATCTTTATGTCAGTCTCTGTCTACAGATCTTTGTAACCAAAGTGCTTTTTGGGGCAGGCAAATCTATCCATTCAGTGATTACTTTAATGGTATTGGAAAAGGTAGATAAGTTTTCTTCACTGGCCTGAAAAAAACCAATAGCATAATCTAATTTCAACCTTACGGAATAATTTCTGTATGCTAGAGTGATGGTAGCAATGATCACAAGCACCGCTGAAGTCAGGTCTGATTTAGAATGAATTTACGCTTGTTGGTGGAGCTGTGATTGAGATGCAGACATCCAGGTGAGGATTATCCAGATCATATTGTTCAGCTCTCAAGAATTATAACCTAGTGAGGAAAATGCTTTCCTCCTCCTCCTCCTCGCTTTCATTATTCACTCCTAGCACGTCCATGGTTTTCACGTGCCTGTGCATCCTCCTGTGGTAACTTTAGTAACGGGGCAGGATAAGAACAATTAATTCTAGATGTGACCCCAGCACTACTTCGGGAACTGACTTAGAGCGCGTATTGTAAGGAGACTGTGGCTCTGGCCATATGTGTGTGTAAATATAGACACAGTGACATTTGGTATCCAAAAATTTGTTAGTCAAAGAGATCTGATCTTGTCAGCAACAGCAGACAGACTGTTTACTAGCAAGCGCTCTTACACCATGGAAGGCTCTGAAGGACACGATTCTGCTTGTAAAGATGCTCTAGGAAGATGCTCGTTTTAGTTGGGGTCGGAAAGCCATGTGTTTTCCAGAGGCGCTCAGGACTTCTGCGCTTCATGCAGTACCACCTGAAGTTGGTGTTTTGGTTTTAAAGGTATTAGCACTGTCTGCTCCACGTCAGTGCTTGCTCCAGCAGAACCGCTGGCCTTCCATCCCCATGTTCTTGGCCTGCTTTAAGCTTGGCATCACAATCGCGCGTTTTATGATGACCTTAATTGGCCATTGATAATACTTCTTTTGACATCACCCAGGGTTGTTTTATAGTCGAACAGAGTCACATTGTAGTTCTGGAATACTGGTTGATGGATTATTACCCAGCTACAGTGCAGGATGACTGGAAATACTGTTTGCAGAGAGCAGTTTATGCTTTGAGATGACCCATACTGATAATATGGGGTTTGTTCTGCAATTCTCCCTCTGGGTTTGGGGTCAACAAGGATGCTAAGAATGCATTGTGAAATACTTTGTTTTCAGATATCACAAGCTGGGAACTGGATTTAATCCCAACACCTTAGACAAACAGAAGGAGAGGCAAAAGGGGCTCCCCAAACAGATCTTTGAGTCTGACGAAGCTCCAGATGGCAACAGTTACCAGGATGAACAAGTAATGTGCCTTTAAAACCTTGCTACATAAAACCTAATTTATAGCCGCATTTTAAAAGTGCAGTCGCTTTCCCATTATAAGTTGCTTTTAATTTGTTGAATCTCAGGATGACCTTAAACGACGTTCAATGTCGATTGACGATACTCCCCGGGGCAGCTGGGCATGCAGTATTTTTGATCTGAAGAACTCCCTTCCAGATGCCCTTCTCCCAAACCTACTGGACCGAACCCCGAATGAAGAGATTGACCACCACAATGAAGATCAGAGGAAGTCCAGTAGGCATAAGGAGCTTTTTGCACTACATCCAGCACCAGATGAGGTATTTTTATATACATGTGGGTGAGACTAAAAAAGTGAAGGATATAGGGAATGTGAAAATTGTCAGTCTGCCACAGATTTAAAGGGGTTAAGATCACCCGTGTTTAATATCCATGAGAACCTTAGCTATCTTGCGGGTCACGTGTTTTTTAGCATATTGTCTTGCCATAGATACTACTTTCTGGAGATTGGATTTCCTTTATAGTTATGCAATCCCCCATAATGTAGAAACATTAAAGGGATTTAATTTAGCATATTTATAGCTGCTGCTGAATGCGACATGCTGGTAAGCTTCGGATTAAATTGGTGCTAGTATCTTAGAAGAAAAAAGTGATACATATGTTTGGTTCATAATGGTATTAGTGGTTTGTACAAGTGTCGTGTCTCTAAATTGCTGTTCCTGTGACGAATTTCAGGAGGAGCCTATAGAACGACTTAGCGTCCCTGAAGTACCCAAAGAACACTTTGGCCAAAGACTCCTGGTGAAGTGTTTGTCCCTGAAGTAAGTATCCCTCCAACAAACAGCTGCATTACTGAAATGGAGAATTTAAATCTGCTCTTGTATCCACGTGCATCTGGAATAACTCTGCCGCTTGTTGAAGGGATGTAACATTGTTTGGTTGGTCATAGGCTTAAAGGTTAGTTCTATAAAGGTTGAGTTACGCAGTACTGTGCATCAGACAGTTTTATCTTCAAGACTTTCTTTAGTGGTGTGATACAGAAAGCGTTCGCCTTCCTTGGCTTTTCTCTGTGTTGCTTTTCAGCCAGTCTGTAGCTATACCCGTTCTGTGTTACTGGCACACACACTTCACCGCGCTCGTTCAGGGCTCTGAAGTTGGCCAGTCATTGGTGTTCAGCTCTGTAACAAGGATGTTTAAGTGGGCAAAAACAAAAAGATTAAAAATGCTTAAGCTTTAAAACCTAAGACAACCAAAGCTTTGCCAAAGTTTAGGCTCAACAACCTTGACTGTGTCCCTTTAAGAGTGAAGACTTTATATACTTAGCAAGCGTTAACTGGAGGAATAGAAACCTGTTAAACAAGTTTAATGAAGTGGAGCTCCTGAATATAGGGTTACCTGCAGCTGGTTCATTGCCTATAACTCTTCTCTAATAACACAAGGTAAAATTTTACTGTTATTCCCTTGGAGAAATAAAGTACAAAACTGATTTTCCACACTGCTGTATTCATCTTCTGTGTCCTCAGTTAGGTCAACCCTTCTTATTAGAGAGCTCCAGTTAGACTACATTGTGGCTCATAACTGAGATATATGTGTGGGACATATCTCCTGCTCGTAGAGTACTCCAGGACCTAATATAGCCATAGAGATGAACTGATTTTGCAGCCTTTTATGAACTGGAACAACATAATATGCAGTAGCAGTGGAGCTTCCTCTCCAAAGGATGGTCTCTTTAGCATAAATAAGTTAGATGCTGGAAATTAATGCTTTCTGCTATTAAAGCATCTCTTGCTGGCTGTAAATTTATAGCAAATCTGCTATAAACCTGCTTGTTTGTGTACCAAACTAATCTCCGTAATAGCGAGCATCCAAGATCATGCTATCTTATACGTGGTCAAAAAGAAGTGTGTGGTCTCTTTCCCAGGGAGAAGGCTAAGATGACCTAAGCAGGTTCATTTTCAGGTTAATCTCACCTTTGTTGCAAAACTAGAGAAAATTCCTGTTTGGTGATGCGGTCCTGTATGTTGTTCTCCCTGTTGGCAGGAAGAGTTCCAGGCTGAAAAGCTGAGAGCTCTGTGCAAGGAGCGGTTGTGTGGGGGTGTCCCACCGTGGATCGGGCATTGATTTCATGGGGAGGCTGTGCAGACAGGAGGATGGCAAGTCAGGCCCTGCTCACTATGGTGTAGGGGCAGGTTTTGAATGTTCTTTACTTTCTTTAACTTCCCAGGTGATTTAACAGTAAGTTCAGCTCTATGTGGTAGGTTGGTGTTTTCACTGGAAGTGTTTCAGTTAGCGTAAATACTTAATAACAGTTACTCTGAAAAACTGACGCCTTTCTGAGAGCGTTTTTGAGATATTGGTATTTTCTGACAAAAGTTAAATGTTGAAAATTGCCAAAATGGCTGTCCCCGACTCTGGACGGGAAGGAGCTTTCTGGTCAGTAATGCTGAGAGGAAACCATGAGGTTGGCCATTTAGCCCCGTGAACAGCTCGGCGTAGTAAATTAGTGCATAGGAAAACTTCTCAAGGTAATTAGAGGAGCTCAGTGGTCCAGCTGTCCCAATTAATAATTCCTCTCCCTTTAAGGAAGCTATTGGGCTGCTTTGCTTAGCTTTCAAACAACACTTGAAGAGGATAAAAACATTTGTAGAAGTATGCTTTATGCCCTGTGGCCCTAATCCCAACTGTTCTGTTGGGTCAATGAGTTGAAATGGCTTTTAGAAGGTGCAGGGAGCGCCAGTGCGTGTCCTGGTGGAAACGAGCAGAGGCGACGCAGAGGAAGTGGGACAGGAGAGGAATGGGGGGAAAATTGGGGAGCAAGATCCCTTTTCAGCAGGAGGACGCCCTTAGGTTGGCTTGGCTGTTCCTGACGTCTTGGTTTATCGGTGGTCAGCCATGGCCCAGGAAGGATCTGGGGAGAGGGTAGCTCTTTCTTTCTGACAAAATGCAAGTCAACTGATGTTATGTGTTTTTTCCTTTTAAGGTTTGAAATAGAAATTGAGCCCATTTTTGCAAGTTTGGCTTTGTATGATGTTAAAGAAAAGAAAAAGGTAGGTTTTTAATTACTTGAGTAATGACATTTCCACTGAAGCATTACAAACCTGTATTTAAAAAAAAAAAAGGAGGAATTAATTCTGGAAGCAAACCTTTATGAACACAGTGACATACTGGTGGTTGGAAGAACGATGAAGGCATTTCACAAACCATCTTGTGTGTTCTTTTTCTGCTTAGTAACACAGTTGAAGTATAACCACTTTTCTAAAAATATTATCTAATATGGGAGTGCCTAAAATCAGAATATATATATTGTCCAATCTTGGTTTTCAAAAGTCTCTTCCCCAGAGAGACCTTAAGTAACTGAAACGTTTTATTTAGATTAAGTTTTTATGATTTTCTTAATCTCTTTTTCATGATTCAGGATGGTGTGTGTCCAAGTAACATTTTAAATAATGCACAAGAAAGTCATACACGCTAAAATTGCTAAAATCAAAACAAAACTGAGCAGTCTTTTCAGCATCTAAGTTATAGGGAATGCAAAATACATTTATTCCCCTATTTATGTTCTGTATTTAATATTTGAAGAGTCTTTTAGTTTTCCTAATTCAAGATATTAGCAGTAGTAGAGAGAAAAATGTTAAAAATATGCATTTTGACATTTATCTCTTTAAGACTTGAATTTAATGCATTGAGTTTTAAGTTATGTAGATGAGAGTATGTGGAATATTATGTGAACTTTGTTTAATATTTAAATCACATTTCATAAGCCAATTTTATCATCTCATTACTCCATTTTTTTTTCTCTCATGTAGTAAGTTCTTTAGTGACCTCTGGTGTTGATAACCAGCTCACATTCACTTTGGCTTTGAAGTCTTAATACAGTCAAGGATTTGGCGTTTCGGTGTAGAAAGCTCACTGTCTCGCCTTCAAGATGTTTTGTTTTTTTCTTTTTCTGTGAAGGATCTTAAAAATCATTTTCTATTTTGATACTTTGATATTTTCAATTCAGATAGCAGTTGTAATTCCTAGTCCTGTGATGGGACTGCATACCTTAAAGGAGGTGGAGGAAATTTTATAGGTAACGTGTATTGTTGGCTCCAGTTCCTTTCTCCTTTCCCACTGTCCTGCCTTGATTTCTTAATGAACAGGCCGTTTTGTTTTTCTTTTTATACATGGTTTGAAAGGTAGTTTTTTCACTTGTCTTTTGAAATTGTCCGTTGTGTTTACGAAGAGCTTACCCCCCCCAAAAAAGTATAACTAATGCTTGAAGCTACTCAATTTCTTCCTTAGATTTCAGAAAATTTCTACTTTGATTTAAACTCTGAGCAAATGAAGGGAATGCTTCGTCCACATGTGCCCCCTGCTGCTATATCCACGCTGGCCAGATCTGCCATTTTTTCTATCACTTACCCCTCTCAAGATGTCTTTCTGGTAATAAAGGTAAGAAATGCCGGAGAAATTTAAATTATTATCGTCTCTTGTTTTCTGTTTAAAATAAAATATAAACAAGTCTGCCTGGCTAGTTGACTTCTTATTTGCATTTGGAGAGCAGAATTCTATTCTCAAAAGTGTAAACACTGACACCACAGAATTCTGTTTCATTTCAGATATTCTCATGTAGTACGCTAAGTTCCTTTGTAACAGAAACAGTTCAGTGGAGATATGCATTGTTGTATTATCACAAAACTGAAAAGAGCACAAAGGTTTGCTTGATATAAAGCAGCTTTCTGGGGCTTGACCTTGGTTTTCATATGAAACAATGTGCTGACTCCTTAAGATGATAGATAAGTGAGTGATTTAAAAATACATATTGATCTGAATCTCATTTCAAAAATGATACATGCCCTTAAGCCAGATTTTCAAATGTCCTTAAGAATCGAAATTGCTAAGAGAGTGAAATCCATAATCGAAATAAAATGCCACATTGGTCACTCCTGGAATAAAGTACACAAAGATAAAAGTTATTTTCTGTTCTTTCACTTGATTCTATGAGCGCACAAATGTTACTAGCTCAGCTTGGCATTTGAATCAGATTTTTGGCTGGTCTCTGCATAAAAATCATCCTGCAGTAAAAAGAGGAGTTCAATACATGCTTCCAGTTCGCAGGCGGTGGTTACATTGCCTGCCAGCTAAGTGCTGTGTTTTGGGAACCCTGTTGACTGAGGTTTGCGCAAGCTCTTCATGAACTGCTTCTTATTTGAGAAATAAGCTTTTGAAAATTAATTAAGGCTTTGTGGCATGAGAAAACAGTCCCAGGTGAGAATAAGGCTTTCAGTAGTGTTGGAGCATATTCTGATCTCCAATTTTTGGTATGATACTCTCAATTCCTTCTAAAAATCATGTTCCGCCTGTGCACACATATTCACTCTTCTGATTTTTACAAGACACGAGGAAGAGAGAACCCCATATTTCTGAGATGGGGATCTGTCCAAAAGAGCTTGTGACTGCACGTTGGTGCTCGTAAAACCAGTGATCCAAGAGGAGCTGGTGCCTTAGGTGATTTTTTGATTTGATGATGAAAAGGATATAGTCAGGGAGAAATAAGAACAGATGCGTGGCGTGCCTCGTGGGGTGAATTTTCACATGGGTCTTACTCATTGGGAAACCGCTTTTCAGACAGCTGGTATTGCTGGCATAAACTCACCAGAAGTGCAAGATTCGATGGAAAGTAGTTTTGTTCTTTATATTGTGGTAGCCTCTTGGGGTTCTGCTAGTAGACAGGTATGAATGGCGCTTTATAAGCATGGGAGAAGTTTAAAGATATTCTAATCTAATAACAGTGTGTGCACTGTAGCGGGCGTGGGAGGGAGGGCCAGGATGCCTCTGAAACAGTCTTCGTGCATATGGTAGGGAAGATATTTCTGTTAGAAACTGAGTGTTAAGTAGTTTTGTATTGAAGAGGCATTGACTTGGAGACTTCAGAAGCAGACATCTACTCTTTGGCTAATTTTAAATATTTGATTATTTCATTATTTGAGTTGAAAAAACACTGATTTAAAACAGTGCTTGTTTTAGCTGAGTGCACCTGAGCCACCTTTCTGTGCTGCTGCAATAGGTCCTTAATATGGAGAACAGAAATAAGAATAGAATTCTGAAGTGATGATGCTGAAGACAGTGTAAAGTGTCTTTAAGACCTTAAGAAGGAACTGAAAGTGGCTGTAGAACCGATCAAAGTGAAGTGGTATATGTTCCCTTTGAACCTATATTTTACACTCGTGATTCAGTTACAGCCCGAGTCTGGGAACTTAATGGCTCTAACAACTTGAGTGCAGTGCTTGTGCCCTGCCTCACAAAGGGAAATCAAGCTTTAACTCTTTTGAAAGAATGTTTTTGCTTCCTAGTGTTTGTTTAATTTAACAATCCTTGCTGGATACATGTCCTCATAATGGTTCATTTTCCCTTCGCAGCTGGAAAAAGTATTACAACAGGGAGATATCGGGGAGTGTGCAGAGCCCTATATGATTTTTAAAGAATCGGATGCAGCAAAGGTAAGATTTTTTTTGATGTTTTGCTTAAATTTGGCTGCAAGCACTTTAAGGCATTTTGGTATTAACAAATTCAACATAAATTATCTTCTTTTACCTTGGACTTAACAGCCATTGGTACTGTTCCTGTTGTTAAAGGGATCTGTTTTTAATTAAGAATCTAGTCAAATTCTAAAGGCCAAAGAAGAGTCAAACACCTTGAATCTTGATGCCTTATTGGGGTAGAGTAGTTAAAGGTCATCAGTTTTTGTGGCCGACCGGGGAGATGTGTGGTTCCCATCAAGCTCAGTCATCTGTGATTCCCTGTCCCAAAGGATCAGCTGTGTGCTTGTAGCTGGGTCAAGCGAAGGCAGCCTTTGATGTGAATTTGCGGTAAAATTTCAACTTTTCCATTGCTTCTGCAGCTTAACCACATCACAGTACCTCTGCCTTCCTCTGGAAAGGTTATAAAGTGGATGAGATATGTTAACAGGAGATTCTCCATCGGGCCTGGTTTTGAATTGCAGTGCATTTCTGGTTCTTTTTTTAAGCTATATTCTGCTGATTTTTCTTTTTCCTAATACTGTAAAGAAGGGTCACACTCAACAGCAGGATGAAACTGTCCTTTTTACGAAGAGTAAGGGTAGTTTTAAATCTTTATACTTTAGTGTTTGCTCTTTTTATTAACACTGTTACTTTAATTCCTGCCTTCAACAGTTTGGGCATTGTCCTGTGCAGTAAAGTCCTGGGCATTTTAAAGTGCAGTGGGTGGCATGGACCTGCCCCAATTTGACTGATTCTTTGTCTTTCCTTTGCATGTTTAAATGCAGCCTGTCTCCTTGCAGGACTAAAAGGAGAGATTTTCCTGCAGGGAAGAATGCCGTTTTATTCCCTGCAGTTGTCAGCTGGTGGCTCATTGTAGCGTACTGGAGTCTGGGTGGGAATGGCAGGCTTGGTAGGTTCTGGAGCAAGCAGGAATGCTGGTAGCACCCGCAGAATTCAGTGGCACCTGGACTACGGCCTTTCCTCCATCTTTTCACCCACTGGCTACTATTTTGTTTTTCTGAAGGGCTTTCTCCAATACAACAGTGGTTACAGCATAGAAAATCTCTGATTTTACTAGCAGTCAGAATGAGAAATCTCTGACTTGAGCTCAGTATGTTATTTTACAACTCCTGTTTGTAAGACGTGCAAGAGAGCTTGGAAAGGAAACCTTGGGTACATAGAACGTGAAGCAGTGCTTATGGGACTCAGAAATGGTTCCTAGTTTCTTGTACAATTGGGCCGAGCCAAGTGAAGATTAAAGGGTAATAGTGAGGATGCCAGCCCTTCTGTGATTAAGAGGTTTTCCATTATGCTTTTTTCAAAGGAGCTGGGATGTTCATTTCTTAATTCCGATCAAACTCTACCAAAGTTTTGCCTTCCTAAAGTTCTTCTTCAGCTAAGAATATATTCATTCACATTTTTTGTCTATCTCTGTCTTTATATCACTGCACCACAATATGAGAAATGGGTATTTTTCACCTCAGGTATATAGATAAGGAAAGTAAAAAAATACATTTGCTGTGACCAATAAGTTGACATAAGCCTAGGTGAAATTTTGGAATTGGATTTGCAGGATGCTTGGGAATGTAGGTGAAAAGGGGATTTTTTCAAGGTCTCCTTCCCAGCAAGATGCATAAGCGTGTCCTGAATTAGAAGAACGTGAGCAACAGAACTCTCTGGTGTTATGCAGCCCCCTGTCTGGGAACTTCTTAAAGGCCTGTAGGTAACAACCTTTCTAAAGCAAAAACCTTGCTCTTTAATATACAGAATTATGGAAAAGTTCTTTCTTAATCCTTGTTTTCCTCAGTAAAATGAGTATGATACTGCTTATTTGAAGAATGTTTTCGGTTTCCCACGCAACTCCAGATGATTTGAGCACCTGCTGCATAAAACGACATTAAGAAAGAGCATTTCAGACTTCACAGAGTAAAATTCAGCTTTTCTTAAAAGGACAGTGGACAGATGAGGCTGTTCAGGAGGCTCAAGAGCATGAAACCAGCTGCTCTGACCCTCGGGCCGTGCCGTGTCTGGTACTGTTGGCCCGATGGCAGTGTTGCGAAGCAGAGGTCTGATTGCCCAGCGCTTAGTGATCCTCCTCTAGAAGGTGCTATTGAAGCACAAAATCATTGCAAGTTAGAAAAGATACCGTTGTGACTTACTGATTTCGCTAAATGAACCTTTTTTTTCCCGTTCCTCTCCTTTTAATCTCTTGAATATTCTCTTCTCAGAATAAGGAAAAGTTGGAAAAACTGAAATGCCAGGCGGAACAGTTTTGCCAAAGACTGGGCAAGTATCGAATGCCTTTTGCCTGGACGGCCATTCATTTAATGAACATCGTGAGCAGCGCTGGAAGCTTGGAAAGAGATTCCACGGAAGTAGAAGTTGGCACAGGAGGTACAGTATCTGGCACCTGCATGAGGGAATGTGGGCAAATCCAGAGTTTACTGAAGTCTTGATTCATACCCTGTGTCTGCCGTTGCTCCTTTTTATCTCCCTCCTCCCCCTGCCCTAGGCCTACTGATAGTCTTGGGTCATGGTTGAAATAGAACAGAAAAGTCCATGATAACAAATGGATTTATCTTTCAAGGATTTTACAAGCAAACCATCTGTTATATTATTTAAAACCAGGCTTCTAAGACTAAGCGTGCGTTACAGGCTGATGAACATTTTCCAAAGGAGTGGATTAATCTTTGTGAACCACACAGCTCATCTGAAACTGCTCTTCAGCATCCCCAAAACTGCCAACTTCATCATCTTTCAGAGGAAGAGAAATACATAAATCTCCACACGATAAAGACTTTTATAATAGCAGTAAGGCACTGGGGTGAGGTTGCTGTGAGAGGAGCAGAAGTAGTCAGCTGTGCTTCATAGCCTCCTGATGCCTCAGGAGTGTGATTGTCTCAGCATAACCACCTCTTCTATCACGCTTATTGCATAATTTCCAAAAGCAGCAGCTATCTTCTTGTGTAGAAAATCCTGGTTGGAACAAAAGTACGCTCTCGGACAATTGTTTTTCTTCTTTTTGTTTTAATTCCTCCCCCTTTTCGTTTTGTATTTCTTGAAGAACGTAAAGGATCGTGGTCAGAGAGGCGAAATTCCAGTATTGTCGGGAGGCGTTCATTAGAAAGAACCACAAGTGGGGATGAGGCTTGCAATTTGACCAGTTTTAGACCAGCTACTTTGACAGTGACAAACTTCTTTAAACAGGTATTGTATGAAGCTATCTAATTAAGGAGTTGCTCCTTGGGCAGAGTGATTTGATCATGCGAAGTCAGTTTAGACCTGAATGATTAATTTGTGGTGCTTTCAATGCATGTAATGTCTGTTCCCTGATCACAGGATATCTGAACAGCGTACGGTGGGTTTATTATGTCATGTGCTTAATTCTGCCAGCAGTGGGTCCACAGTCAATTGGTGGATTCTTTCAATAAATTTACTGTGAATAATTACGTCCTGGAATTAGAAACTGTTAGCCGGTTTTGACTTGAATGACAAAGCATCATTATGGCATAGCGACTTAACCACTCCAACGAATGGAACTGGGTCTCCCCAGAAGAACACCAGTATATTTTGCTCCAGGTTTTTCTAACGTGCATTGGAAAAATCACTGCCTGGCCTTTTGGTAAACATATTTGGATAAAACGCTCATAGAAGCAAGTTCATAAAAACTGAGGGTAACTTCTTTGGGTTAGTATATGCCAAAAAGGATTCCAGGTATTTGTCCTGTCTAGCAGTTGCATAGCCTGTATCACGATGGTCAGTCGACTCCTTTGGTTTCATCGGGTGACAGACAATCCCATTGAAACATCAGCAGGCTCAGGACCAGGTTCATCAGTGTGTTTTGAGGTTGGCGTCAGTTCCCTGGACACATCCAGGGATGCCTGAGAGAACAAAGCATTTCACTTCTGATGCAGCTTTGCTGAGTGGCAGATTTTCCTAGCCAGAGCTTGGGATTTTCCTGAGAAGCAGTTGAAAACATGGCTAAACGGAATCAAATTTTTAATTAAGCTTAGAAAATGGTTTCCGTTCATTAATTTTTGCTAAGATTTGCTTAATGCCATATCTGGTTAAGGAAAATTGTTATTTCAATGTCACCTTTGTGTATAAAAAGGGATTTAATAGTGTACAACCAGATATTTTTTGGACTGATTTCTTAATCGTTGGGAATACAAAGATTTAAATTCTATATACTGAAAGTTGGTTAAGCTCTTCCCCCCCCCGATTGTTTTGGTTACATGCCACTTTCACTGTGGATAGCCATCCAAAGTCTGCTTTTAAATATAGCAATGTAAATAAGGAGAAATGACATCAAGGGCATGAAGTTATCGTGGTGCAAACCGTGTAAGTGGAGGGTGACTCGTGCCTCTGCTGCTCTGTGCTTCCATGAGACTCGGGATGAGTGAAATCGGGCTCTGCGAATGGTATCTCTGGGGTCTCAGTGACCCAGAGCAGCGCAGGGAGTTCCTTTTATTTGGGGCGTTAATAACATGCAGTTCTGTAACTTATTCACCCAAAATGTAGATAGTGAGAAAAAAAAATGTATGACAGCACTGCTAATGCGGGCGTTCCACCCATCATGTTCTGCAGCCCTCTTCATAACGTACGCCAGTTCACCAAGTTAGTGATGCATTACCGAATCATATATTTATTTACTTTGTTGAGGTTTTTTTCACTTGACAACTTTGAAACAGCTTGTTTTGTTAATTTGTCCTTTAAAAAATGCTGAACATTGATTTAAGATTTTAAGTTTCTAGTTCTTCTGTATCTTTTATTTTTTATCTTCCCTTCCTTTTCTCCTGTTCAGTACAATTAATTGAATACTACCCAGCGTTTTTCTCCTTCCTTTTGCTTCTTTTTTTTTATTGTGATTTATTACCTTTAGTATCAGATATCTTCTGCTTTTGGATAGTTAGAGGGTGGCAGAGTCACATTTTCTATAATGTTTCCAAAATTAATGAAACTCTGAGCTACTAGAATGTGGCAGAAGGAAGACTGACAGCAGATTCCTTCTACTTCCCACCGTTTCTTAACACTTCTGAAAAGTAACTCTTTTAGACTCCTACCAAAAGAAGGCAGAGGAGAAGGAATGAGGATCACTACCTGAATGACAGATACTTTTTCAAACTATTATACTTGCTAAAAATTGGATATTTTGGGGAAATCTTCTAACAGCCATTCTCAGTTTTGAAAAAGATAATATTGATGGGGAGAGAAAAGGTTTTCAATGAGAAGTTCCTGCAGCTGTCATGATGATTAATAAGGAAAAAAAGATGGAAAAAGGATGGAGAAATGAGCTGTAATTTAGCATGTTAATCTTAACACCTTGTTCTGGGAAGGTACATTTTGATATTAGAGGAAAGAGAAGAGGAGAGAGACTATAGTATTAGGTGGTTTATTCATTCTCTCACAGTCCTGAAGGGTTGTGTAGATAACCATTTTCTTTCCACCATCCAATAGGAGGGTGATCGCCTGAGCGATGAAGATTTGTACAAGTTCCTTGCTGACATGAGACGGCCATCATCAGTGTTACGGAGATTGAGACCCATCACAGGTATTGAACGAGATGTTTTTGCCTCACACATGTTAAGGTATTTGGTTAGTCATTCCAGTTGCCACCCAGTTCTTATAAGTGAGCAGATGAAAAAACCCTAAGAAGTCATCGACAGCAATCCCTGGTAGACCACAAGCACTAAAGATGGCATTTTGGCAGGTTTTTCACTGGTACATGTGGACATGGAGCTCCTGGCACTCTGAGAGCAGTATCTGTGAAAAGAGGATGCAAACCTCAAAGCCCTAAAGCCAGCAGGGGCTGAGGAGCCTCTGTTTTCCCGAGTAAAATACCACTCTCTAGCTGAAAGGAGATCTCTCTCCTGGCTCCCACTTGGTTAATAGGAACAGACTCCACCTCTGTTTGAGAAAGGGAAATAAAAACGCTGTCACACCAGCAGCGAAACATCACTGGTCCCTGACCTGTGCTATTCCTGACAATATTTACTTAACCTGTTCTTCAAAATCTCCAGTGACAGCAATCCTACCGCTTCCTTAGATCATCTCTCCCAGCGCTCAGCTGTCCTTGTACTGAGGTTAGGTATTAAGAAAACTTTGCAAAATTATCTTTCTGCAAATTAATCTGATTATGGCCTGTCATGCCCTCAGGGCAGTTATCACAACCTTTCAAGTACTTGAACGCTGTTATTAGTTCACTCTTGCTCGCCTCCGTTTCGTAGCCTAACCAATCTCAGGTTTTTTCAACCCTTCCCCAAAGGTTGTGATTTTAAAATTGTCTTGTTAGTCTTTGCTAGAGTTTCTTTAACCTGTCCATGCTTTTCTTCGAGCACGGTGCTCTAAACCGGTTGTGCTGCTCCTCCTGAGACCTTATGCCAAGCAAAGCAGGTGAATTTGTATCCAGTGTCTTACACATGACACGGCACTTAGAATGGCTGTAGCTTTCTTCTGGACACTGGCTTATTGTCACTGCTGCCACCCAGCCCTTTTCTACAGAGTGATCCATGCCAATTATTATTATTTTTAATGTTTGTATGTTTGGCTTCTCCTTCTTAATGCAAGTCCTTTGCTCTTTCTTATGTTTCACATTTGATGCCATTTTTCCAACTCTCATGTCTTCCAAGTTTTTACAGTCGTTCCAGCCTCGGTGCCATCCACCAACAATAAGTGTGCTGGCAGTACTGTCAGCTGATTTGCTAAGGAAAATATTCAATAAACTTGACGCGGATTAGCTTTCAGCAACTCATGATGTACCCTTATGGTTTGATAGGCAAGATTCCTGATGAGACTTTGACTATATTAACTATAGTTGGGCCTCACAGTGGCATTATCTAGACTGTAGTTCTGCAGCTTTCTATGAGAACAACATTTGAACTTGTTAAGATACATCTTCTCTGCTGGTTCTTATTATCTGGTACCCGAATTGCCCTAGATATCAGTTGATTCACTGTTGCTTATTTTTAACAAATACACATTAGCTGTAATTTATCATTTGTTTATTTATGAAATGAATATATAGGATATTAACCTGAAGAAACAAAGCATGAATATGCTTTTTCATTTAAATGAACTTCTATTTATTGTAATAAAATCATTTTCTTCTTACAGCTCAATTAAAGATAGACATATCTCCAGCTCCAGAGAATCCCCATTACTGTCTAACTCCAGAGTTGCTGCAAGTCAAACTTTACCCAGACAGCAGAGTTAGACCGACAAGAGAAATCCTGGAGTTTCCTGCCAGGGATGTCTACGTTCCAAATACCACATACAGGTTAGAGTTTTGAAATACATGTCACATTTCAGGGCCTGAGAGACTGGCAAGTCTAGAAATTCCTATCTTATCATCTGTTCTGTTGCAAAACTTGCTGTATCAGGAGACCCGCTGTGCCAGGGGCACAGAAAGGGTCCAGACTGACACAGCAGAAAATACACAGTTGTGAAGGGACAAACATATTTGCATAAAACTTGGCTGTGAACAAGAACATGAGAGAGGTTTCGCCATTTCCCAAAATCCACAGTGAAATTTAATTGAATTCTTTTCAGTTTTATGGAGGTTTTTTAATTTGTCTGTCTGCTAAAATTATAATTGTCTTGCTGTTTTTATTACTTCTGACACTTTCAGTGACTTACTTTTTTTCTTTAAAGTGAGGGACAAAAGTGAAGAAAATGCGTAATCCCTTTGTTCATATTTCCATTTTGGTTTAAAAGCAATTTCTTTGTTTACAATGCTTGAAAAAAGCCTTCTGAAGATCTGGAAGATAAGAAATTTTTCTAAAGTTTCTTGGAAAACAATAACCTTTCTATAACTAAACCCAGGCAGGGACCAGATTTCTTTTCATGATGTACCACTATTCATTTAAAGCTTTTTTACAGTATCTTTGAAGACATTATATGTCTGAGTGGAATTGTCTTCTTTAGCTGAGTAATTTTACCGACTTACTCACCAAATCTGTTACCTCTTGTAAAAATCAGATTAATACAAACTAGGTTTTTATAAACCAAAGCTTAAAAGAGTGAGTTTAGTCAAGTTCCGCATCTCATATGTTTTCAAAAGTTTTATTTGTTTGTTTATTTATTTTTAGAGGATAGACAGGTAATTAAACATTACAATACACCAGTATTGTAATAATAAGCAGCACTCTGTGATCTCTTCTTTTTAATAAATCCATAAGAAGTACAAGTATTTTTGCAGTTTTTCTGTAATTAGCACATTCTGTTCACAGTTGTTTCACTCTGATATATTACAATTTAAAACCATTTTCTCTATGGTTGCAAATGTAGAGATAAAAAAATCGGTGCTGTACAAAGGGTAGGGAAGGTCTACAAGTCAATATGACTCAATGAAACTGCAGAACTGGGGGCTTTGTCAGTCCGCGCCTCCACGGCTGCCCATCCACAAGCACGTCAATAGTCCCTCTGCCTTCTAGTGTACTGCAGCTGAAGTTAAACAAGTGTCAGTGTGTTCTCAGGAGCTGGACCAACACTGTCACGTAGGTTGTGCCTACAGGGTTTGTTGGTTGGTACCATTGACTCCATTGGAGTTGCCCCACAGGCAACCGTTCTGTGTTTGAAAAGTGTTTTGTTGTGTGCTCACTTGGTCTTTCCGTTAATTTCATAGTTAGGTGTAGTAAAAGGTTGCAAAGGGATGGCTCTGATTCCATTTCAAACAAGAAGAAAAGGTCTCTCATAAATTTCAGTAAGCCTTGAAGCTTAGCTCTTAACTTTTCAGTAAGAAAGTGTAGTTCTTAAGTTATTCTTTGAAGTGTGGTATCTAAAAGATCAGGCCTGTGCTCTGGCTTACTTGGTATAGGTGTGCACATCTCTAGCTGCGTGAGTACAGAGCTTCAGTGAAGACTGGCCTAGGCTACACAGCTGAAAATTTGTCTGGAAATACACAGAACCCTAAAATGGGGCATTACCCATCTTTCATTTGCTCATAGAAACATTCCACAACAATAACACAAACCAAACATTCGATTAGTTACTTTATGAAACAAAATTTCTTTTTTTCCCCTATAGATTAATACCTAAATGTCTTCTGTAGCATTTTGCCAACCCTTTGTTTCCTGAAACACTTTTCGTGTTCCCTACTACACAACCCAGAAATTAATGCAACATCCAAAAACCTGTTCCCCCAAGCAATATTATCTAATACATGAATAGGCGGTCGATTCCTAGGCATTAGAGTTTCATCCTGGGTAGGTAAAAGCTCCATGAAAGTTACAGCACATGGATGTTGGGGCTAGAGGGAATGAGAATACTCACCAAACATACTGTGAGACCATTGCAAATGCCCCGGCTTTATGTATTGGAGAATACACCATACAGAGTATGGATTTAGACATGTATCTGTTATTAAATATAACATGAACTTCTTTGATGTAGTAATGTTCAGTGTATATGTTCTGAATCAAAATGCATCAGGTTGAGCATTCAGTCAAAACTTTTTAAGTCTGTTGGGTGTATCATTATTTTGGTTGACTTGAGCAAGTAGTATCTTCCTTTCTTAGGCTTCCAGTATAAGCCTTTTCTTCTGTCTAGTCTTCCTTTTGACCTTGGTGCGACGTATTTCCCGTTAAGATTGGTTTCTTCACATTCACTGTGCCACCAGCCTCCTAAGGAAACATGTCATAATGTCAGTTACCGTCAGTTGTACCTTAACATACCGTGCTCGGTTTCTGAGCAGACACCTCCTGTTTGCAACATAAATCTTACTTAGACCAGTTCCAGCAAAAGCGACAGTTACCCAGTATCCCCAAATGAAATGGTGCTTGTACGTACACCCACTTAGACTTGCAAGTTGAGGGCCAGTACAAAAGATGTGCTCCCCGTTACTATCTGCTTCACATAAAAGCAGTGGTGCATAGAAAACCGCACACACGAATGCTGCCACTGAACTGGGACACTTGTGAAGCTAACTCCGTGCTTTCATGTTTCCCCTCTACAACTGACGTTTATGATTTGCTGACATTTTTCTCAGGTATAAATAGTTAAAGCCTCTACAGGGAGCTGGAGAGCCTTTAGTAAACAAATTCTCCTATTTATTGGCTGGTGTCCTTAACTATGAACTTAAATTTAAGGCCAGTTGTGCTTGCAAAGGGCTGGCAGTGCCTCTGCGCTGAAAATGAAAGTTTAGCACTTTGGAAGTCATTGGCCATCTGCTTTGTGCTCACTAGAGCTGAGCAACGCTCTTAGCATTGTTTCAGACATTGACAGTTTTCAAGCCTAGAATCGTAGAATCAGAAAATGGTTTGGGTTGGAAGAGACCTTAAAGCTCATCCAGTGCCACCCCCTGCCCTGGGCAGGGACACCTCCCACCAGCTCCAAGCCCCGTCCGACCTGGCCTTGAACCCCTGCGGGGATGGGGCAGCCACAGCTTCTCTGGGCAAGCCATTCCAGGGTCTCACCACCCTCAGAGTAAAGAATTTCTTTCTCATATCTAATCTAAATCTACCCTCTTCCAGTTTAAAATTGTTACCCCATGTCTTATCACTCCACTCCCTGATAAAAATGACGTACAAAATGTTTGTTCCGTGAAGCAGGTGTCTGGAGGGTGATTCTGTATCCTGTGGTTTAATCATTAATTGCTTTTTCAATTGTTTGCTTTTTGCTATAAACTTGCAAAAAGTAAAAGCTTCAGAAAAACAAAGAATTAGGAATCTTTTAACCAAATGCTCTTCAAGGAGAAACGTCTTCAGCTTTGCATCTCTCTTGCTCTTTTGAGGGTGAATGTTTCACGTATACTTGACAAACAGATAAAGTCTGCCTTTGAATGGAAACTCGCCATCATTCTTAACTTTTGGTTTGTAGTCAAAAGGGAGTTAAGAGTTAGCGTGGCTTCTGTTTTTCTGTTTTGAGGGATTAAACAATCTGGCCTAGGGCTGCCACACCAGACCAGGCATCAGAGGAAGAGCTGCCCTCTACTTTGTAGCTCAGAATCTCGTCCTGGGGTTTTATTTCAACCTGGGGTTGAAATAAACATCGCTGTTTCTAATGTTGGGTGTTTGCACAGACTCACTATGCTTTAGCTTTACCTGTCTATTAAATAGAAAAGTGGTGCCTCCTTGTAGGACCTTCCTGTCTGCCAGTGAAAAACATCTCCTGCCCTTTCTGCAAGTGCAAAGATGCTGCTGCTTTCTCTTTTCTGTCTGTAAAGCCAGGCTGATATCAGTAACTCCCCACTAAAGCATACTCCCATGTTAATATACCCACCTAGGTAGTTTTCTGGACAGTTGAAGTCATTTATGGTGTCCATGTCATGGTCTGCAGTTGAGAACCGCAGTTCTGTCTGCTCCGGTAGGGCGTTGGGGATGCTCCCGGAGATCCGTGAAAGCTGGAGAGTGTAGTCTGTTTCGGGGCCTCCCAAGCGGAACGCATAGTCGATGTAACGCTTGTTATTTTTCCAGTCCTGCAGCTCAATCCGTAAGACGTAGTCCCCTTGTTTAGTAATGGAATAGGTCTTGTTCAGGCCTAGCCAGAATTCCTCTGCAAAGTTGTAGCAAATAGATGCTGTTAGTGCGGAACGAGGCAGGAGCACACTTACCGTGGTTTTCCGATCTCTAACCCATACCTCAGGTAGCTCATTCACCTTTAAAATATCAGTATTTGAAAATTACGTGTTCAAATAAGCTGCGCAATGTCAGAATCAGGAGGCGTCAGAGGTGAGGATTAGGGGACAGAAGTCACCAGGCAGGGAGTTAGCGGGGACGGGGTTATGTGACAAACTTTCCCGAAACCCCTGTATCGCTTACACTGCTATTGAATTTGTTTTTACAGATAACCTGCGGATAGTATGTGTGAAAATACAGTATTTAAAAGGATTTATTCATTGCTTTAATTAAATCAATAATATGAGTCTTGGGGACTGTTGATCTTTTCAGAGGTCTCCTGCTACATTCTTTTTGTTTACCTCTTCTTAATTGCACACCAGTGATCAATAAAAGCAAAAGATATAAATGAACTGGAGCTTCTCTCTTAACTTTCCCACCTCTTGCGAAACTCTGAGAGGGAGCTCAAGACATTTAAAACCTGCATAATTGAAACTGTGTGACAAATGAAGCAAATGACATACATAAAACCTAAATTGCAATTGTTGTATTTTTTAAGGAAAGAGCTGCAGAACTAAACTAAGGTTTCGATACCCTTGTGTACAAAGTGAATTTAACTTAGCATTTTTCTTTTGCTAGAATTCTCGATAATTAGTTTAATTAGTTTCATAAATTATATTCATTAAGTAGCTTATTATCAGTGCTGCTGGTATCAGGGCAGAATAGGTAATTGCCACATGTAGAAATAGTGCAGCTGAATGTGTGTGCCATACATGCAGCTGGCATTTAAAGCAATAGAAGACAAGATGGTTGGGTAAAATACTCCCACAATTTACAGGGAAGGAGCAGTAGCCTGTTATATTTTATCATTTTATATTTTATTTTATTTATATGCAGCCCAGAACTGAGTAGGACACGGGGGACGCAGCTGAGAGTGACATGATCCTCTCCAAAATCTTTTGGCCACTGAAAAGATGTGGCTTCAGGTTGGTGTATATGGGAATTGGAGACCAATCAAGCAGCAACTGTTAGCATTCGATATGCTCAGACAAACTATACGGGTAAAAGTCTACCTTGGTTGTGAGCTGCTGTCCCAAAATGAGGGAAAGGTTGAGGTACAGCAGCTCTTTATTGTAAAAAAAGGTGGAATTAACTCAATATTGCTGCCCACATTGCTGAGGTTTTGATCTGTGCTGCGTCTAGAAAGCAAAAATATTTTCTTAACAAAAGTAGACTCATCTCATTGTATGAGAAAAATAGGAAAAATATTCTGGATGGAGAGGCTGTTGGGCAGCACTTGGTGCTGCGAATTCTTTGGAGTTGATGATTAACAGGGATACGTGGGTGTTTCCTCACCCTATCCAGCCGTGGAGGGGATTGGCCACCGCACGGGGAAGCCGGGGGTGTTTGTGCAGGGGAGCACATCCAGCCTCTGGCTCTCCTGAGGCTGGAAAAATTGGTGTGGCCGTTTTAAGGGAAACGGGATTGCAGAAAGTTTGAGAGAAAGTAGTAAGAGCAACTTGGTGAGGTTTCCTGCTTGTGTACGGTTTAAAGGCTTTGGGACGTGCTTTCATAAATGGTAAAATCTCAATAATTAAAACCACATTTAAAGCATTCTGGCTTTGACTCAGCAAAAGTATCTAAACACACATTTAAAGGTGTGTCTTTGAGAATTTTACTGAGTTATGTTTTCTGGTAAGCACTTTCTGGTGTTCTACTAATTAGGTAAGCTAATCAGATTTGATGGTGGGTTTTTTCTGCTGTCACACGAACACCTTTCAGTAAGAAGATTCAGGTTCTCAGATCAACTGATACAAAGAAAAGACACACGAAAAGGCATTTTTACCATTGAGGTCCCCAAAACCGTTTGTGTAGGCGTCCCAGGTTTGGTTGAAATCTAGTGATCCATCCACTCTGTTCTGGATTACAGTCCAGGAACTGCCTGTGAATGCGAAAGGGAAGTCACGAGCCTGGTTTAAGTGTTTAAAGCATTAGAGAGAAGATGGAAACTAGCTGAGACTGTCTGCTGCTGCACTGCCCTGGCTGCCCTTACACGAGCTCGCTCTCTACTGCAGTGAAGAACAAAATGGACTCAATCTGAATCCCGCTTACTTGTCGTTTTGCAGCAGACTTGAGCGCATGGGTACTGAGCTATAAAAGCTCTTGCCTGTGTAGAGAGCAGATGCTCGGCACATCTTGGCCTTGGCCTTATTAACTGTCCACGAGCATGCTCTTGTGTGCTGCAGTTTTGAGGCAGAGCGAGTTAGCCTAAATCTTTGTGAAGCAGCTTCCGGTGAGCGCAGATGAACAGAACGCGGGGCTGTTCGAGTGTCCTCTGCCACACTTGCGGTAACTTGGCTCACCGGACTTATTTTGTTCAGCTGCCTTAACTGGGTTCCATTTGTTTATGAGGGCTGAGAAACACAAACACAGAGAAAATGATAAAAAAGAGATAGGAGACGGTGCGGACGTTTGATCAGATTGTCAGAGTGGCTCTACTGATAGTGCTCGATGGCTGGGAGCGCAGCTCCACAGAAGGTATGAAGTGTTGGAGGTCGTGTCCACACTAGGGCTGCGGCGGGGACTTTCTCCTGCCAGGTCATGACACCCTCCTTTCACCAGTTTCAACAAATGTAAGCAAAGGAGCTTTTTGCTCAGGGCAAGCCCATGCCGCTCTGTTTACACATCCAAACAAATCCCATGGCCCTGCCACGTCTGCATCAGCGTGTTCCCCGGCTCCCCGGGTAGCCGTGGCAAAGGGACCGCGCAGGACGCTGGGCAGCGCTGCAGGATGCTGCATCCCAGGGTGGAAAAAACAGGGACCAGTGAAGTGGCCAAAGGATGTGTGATCTCTGGGGAGTGGCAAAAAGAACAGACAAATGGGTTTCTTACAAAGATAGAGCTTGTGCAGGAGCTGTGCATTCTGGTCCAGGACAATTCTGGACCTGTATGGTACATAGCTACGGGCTCACCCAAACACGGTACGGGAATCCTGTCTCCAGGACTCGCCTCTTTGGGTTAGTTTGGTATATCTAAGTCTCAAGCAATAACTCTTGTTAATGAAACAATATTTTGCTAAGGTATTTACTATTTACTGTTTGCTTTTATTTGGAAAAGCTACTCATGGTTGCAATATAATCGCATTTATAATTGCCATTGTCATTTTCTACAGCTAAAGGGGCTTGGTTTTTTTTCAATATACTTAATTTATTTTGCATGGTTGAAAGTCCTGTCCTTGGTATAACCAAGAGATGAGGAAAGAATGAAAGCAGTGTGAAGGAGACTTCAGGGTATGGGAAACCGGAGTTCAGAGCACGGACAGGCCAGTAAGAGAAGTCAAGAGGATACGTGAATCATGACAGGTTTTTGTGTACTTTGGGATGAAACACAGTTTTTTGGCTTATAGGAAACTACTTATGTGAAAATCAGACTGTTGCCAGCACAGCTGTCTTACCAAATTTCATCTCACAGTAGACATCGAAAGATTCTGAGCCGTTGGGCTTAATAGTGTAAACGCCACTGGACCGCACACCGCTGTTGTAGAGAGCGGTGCAGTCAGGAGCGGCACCTAGGAAAGCAAAGGGCAGACAATCACAAATCCTGGTCTGGATGCGGTAAGTTTTAATCCAGCTTTGTAACCTGAATTTCTATACGGGATAGAGCCAAAACAGAAACTAGAACAATCGTAGAATCATAGAATCATAGGGTTGGAAGGGACCTCTGGAGATCATCTAGTCCAACCCCCCTGCCAGAGCAGGGTCACCTAGAGCAATCTTTTTGGTTATTTTGTTTTACAATAAATGTCACGAAAGGGACAAACTGCTTTGGACTTGGTGGTATAGCTGCCAAGTTGCACGTAGGTTGGACTGCCTATATTTTTTGAGTTAGGCAAGGTTTCAGTTTAGATAATTTTGGAAAGTTTATAAGGCCTAAGGCTAGACTCTGGCAAATGGACTTTCCTACCCCAAGTAAAGTTCCCAATAAATACCTTTCCCAATGCCACAGTTGGCAAATGCCTCTCAACTTTAAAGAAAGCTCTTCAAATCTTATCATTAGCCAGTGTGAAGTAAATTAGTTCTCTGTCCATACTCTCCCAAGACGAGCATCGGCAATGCCAGAAGTGTCAGTAAAAGGGTGATCACAGCACGTGCTTACAAGGGGTGAATGGAGGCTGGAGGTTGAGGGCAGGATTAGTGCATTATTGGACGTTGTTTCCGTATGTCACCCCAGAAACAAGTACATGTATAGTGGGGCTAAACAGGTGATGACATTCCAAAGCAGGAAATGCAGCTCCTTCCCACGGTGCTGTATAAATCATAAGAGTCTTTCTTTTTAGTTTTTGACAATTAAAAACCAATGCAAGACTTTCACAGAAAATACTGCAAGTGCAGTGTATTGTGTAGTCATGTCTAAGAGATAAGGTCTCACCGTCAGATTGGTATGTTACGGCCGTGGCGTTGCGCACAGGGAAGGAGATGGCCTCTGGTTCTGTTTGCTCCTCCGCGAAGGAGTTCTCTGCAAGTTCCTGGAGCTCTATGTGGTTTAGCTGAAAGAACGGTAATTACAGACTGTTAATTTCCCAGGGCTCTGAAATGACGAGATTCATGTATCAAGCCAAACAATGTCATGCAGAGAATTATTTTCCTTGTGAAGGTAATCTTTTAGAATACCCAATTTACAGCATAAAAATAACTTTAGAACCGCACTGCTGGATTTCAGTTGCGTGAACGTCAGCTCTGCCGCTGCTCAAACAAGGTAGGATTCATGAGGCGAGTAAATGACCCATTCTCATGAGGTACACCTTAATGGGCAAACAGATTTAACTTATTTCCTCAGGTGACATCACGTAGACAAATAATACCAACATCAAAAGAGCACAGAACCCAGAGTTCCTTAGGCTGAAATGCATTTTCCTTTTATAGCCTCCTCTTAGGAATAAATTAAATATGAGCATGTCAGTTACACCAGCGTTACAGTGACACATGTTGAACTGCAGAACATGGTTCTTTATTGGAGTGAATATTGGAAAAGACGAAAGAGAAAGTAATGGTACATAGACCAATGGAAGAACAATAATGTGATAGGTAATATGAGAAAAAAAAAAAATAAAATCAGCAGTCAGAAAAAGTACAGCAGCCTGGTATTGATAGATAGTAGTTCAAAGCTCTGTTCTTGGCCATCGCGTGCCCAGGCCATAGCCCCCTGCCTAGCAGCACAGCACTTTCTCACCCAGAAAGGTACCTGTTTGTGGGCAAAATTGTTTGTACCCTCCTCTGCTGCCCAAACTGTGGGCAAGAGGGATGGCTGGCCTGAATGAACGGTTGGGCCATTGACTCTTTCAGTGTCACGAGAGGTGACAAATTCTGAAAAGAGAAATAGAGACGGTTCCTGTACCTTGTCCTCCAGCTCCATTATTTGATTGTGCTGTCTGTCCAGTTGCACATGCTGGTCCTCTACGATTCTGAGAAGTTGCTTGATGTGGTTGTCCTGCTGCTCCACAAAAGCCTGAGGACAGGGAGGGAGATGGGTTGTGACTAGAAGCAGCAGAAGACCTTCACAACCTTTTGTTGTTGTTATTTTCCTTCCATTTTCATGTCCAGAACAATTACATTCTGTGAAGTTTGCCCTTGATTCAAACTAAACGTGTGCCACCAGTTAAAAAAGGGAATGATTCCCAGCATTTAGGGTATTACTTGGGCTTTGGGAGATCTGGATTCATCTTTCTGCTTTGAAACAAGTATCCAGTATTTTCTCACACAAGTTGCTTAGCCCTAGTATGCTTCCGCAAAATACAGTTAATACGTCCTTTTCCATCAGAAACCTTATATGCACCTAAATAATTGCATTGCATTGACATTATTAACGCTTGCAAGGTTCTTTGGTCCTGGTGGTCATGTAGGTACTATAAGTGTCCCTCTTTAAAGGTTTAATCTTCCTGGTTTTATATGGAGCAGGCAGTTTCTAGTGCATTGATTCGTAATGAGCTGGTGACATACAAACCTATGGGCTTGGTAATCACATCACTTTCCTGATTGCAATTTATTTTATCATTATTATTATTACAGAATTCCTTAAAACCGATTTGCAAAAAAATACTGAAAAAGGTACAGAGCCTTGTAATGTCACACTTTTCTCACTGATTTCACTGAGGAATTTTACTGCGAAATAAGCAATATGTCCGATTAAGACACTGATTCTTTTAAGAATATCGCAGTGATTTATTTCTCGAAATACACAGTAGTACCACAGCGGAGATGCAGGGACAACATGAGCTTCTATTGCATAACCAGCGCTAATAGCATTACAGTTTACTTTGGCTTTGTGTGTCAGGGGCTTTCACAAGGCTACTTACTTTGAGTGAAGAAATTTCTTTTGTCTCTTGCACTGAAGGCTGGATAATGGCCAGTTTTGTGACTTTGTCTTCCAGTCCCCATACTTTCTCTTGCAGCTGGATTTTGTTTTGTATGAGGTCTTCAATCTTCGAATTCATCTCCTGTGAGAGGTTCTTTATCTCTTCGTTGTTGATTTGCAGTCTGGCCGTAGTTTGTCTGAGCTGCTCCTCTTCTTCTTTGATTTCGCTGGTTTGCAGTGAGAGCTCGTAGAAGGACCTATCAAAAATGTAAAGTTTTTGAAAGATGTCATTCATCTGCCCCTTCGTCTTATGGACAAAGTCTTTAAGGCCGTGCCCAAGCTGGAGGAGTCCATTGGCTAAGATTCGTACGTCATCTAACATGGCAAATCTTGACTTCGTCTCGGGAGATGCAGCAGAATCAAAGGAGGAATAATCCTTGTCAGCGCTAGCTGAAAGAGCAAGAGGGGCAATGAATAGAAAGGCTAGAATGATTTTCATGTTTTCTGCTCCTGGTACTCTTTGGTTGGTCAGGATGCAGAGACTTTTCCTACCAACAGTTTTTGCTGTGTGACTGTTCTGAGTTGAAGAATTTGATCTATTTATACTCCTCTTCATTTTAGAAGAGGCAGACCAACGAGTTGATCATTAAACTGTGTGTATTTGAACGAATGTAACCCCTCTCGAATGTAGGTTGATATCTGGGAAGATAAAAGTGAGAGACGGGCATGTTGCTGATTAAACTGGTTCTGAACTTTTCCATCTGCCAGACCTTCTGTTATAAAATGTTATTGATGACATGGTGTTTTTCACACAACGCTTTTTAATAGATTAATTTTGGGTCATAATCTTGATAAGGGCCCAAATTGCTTCTTGTTTGTGTTGTGTGATTCCTTTTATTGCCTCAGGAGTATAAAAGGGTTTACCGTACTTAAGAGCACGGGACGCTGTATTTCAGGTTGTGCATCTCCTTGATAAGCTGTGGAAGCACAAAATGTTCCCAGGTGATTCACACAGCCCGATTCTCATCTTGTACCATTTTCTGATGTAACACATTGTGCTGCAGTGGATTTACTTGTCATCTAGCGCAGATTAAGTGAGAAAGAGGGAATTAGGTCCAGAGATTGCCTGGATGTGATTCTACTGTGTTAAGGTTTGTGCAGTAATTTACACCATATAAAACTTATTTTTTAAGAGCTGCTTTCTAGGCATGGGTGAGATAAATGATACCTCGCTTACATTTCTCACCTTACCCTTCTCCTTACTGCTTAAGATTCACTCTACATAAAACAAGTCTACAAGTAATCTGAAATAAATATCCTGTTCTGCAATGGGTCTCTGCATGGAAGCATGTATGTTTTTTGAGCAGTTTTGAAGTATGAATGAAAGGTATTTTTCTTTCTGGACTCACTCATAGCAATCCAAGAAATCCGTCCATGCATAATATAGTACTTTGGAGGGTTTTCAGGTTTTTGCTGGATTCTTTTATGTTTAGTAATTCTTCCCCTGGAATTTTTGTTGTTATTGTTCGTATACCTATGCATGTATGATATGAAACATCAATAGAAAAATTGTTTTAGAAATGAAGTTGTCTTGTACGTTGAACTTCCTGTGTGATGAAGGGTTGATAATATGCAGGTAACCTCCTCACCCATAATTAAATAACATGAAAGTGTTTTAGATCTCCAGTTAATTGGGGGAGAATATTTTTTACCAGTATGATTTGGATCAGACTTACTCTGGTGTCTGCACAAAGTATAGAAAACCAGCAGGAGCACGTTCATCATGAGCAGATCATCAGGACCAGCAGTGGAAGAATGGGGATACATTCAAAGAGAATCTGCTGGCATAGAGCGAACAGAAATGTAGGAGTTGTCCTTAAATAAAGACAATAATCACTATTCTATACCAAGAAGCAGCACCGCATTTGCACAACCCAAAGGTGCAGTTCTGTCCCATAAAAAGCAACCCAGTAATTTCTGGTCTTGCAAGGTGCCCCACTGCAGCAGGCAATCTTAAGGTCTTCATGCTTCCACGCTGTTATTTGTGCATTCAGAGCATCCTAAAGGGCTGTGACCAACCAGGAATTGTCTCTCAAGCATAATTTTGAAACACTTAAGCAAAGAAAAAAAGCAATGATTTAAAAATCCCTGAACACAGAGTTTTGAGGATTTTGGCCTGAGATCTCGGCTCTGTCTGCACTGAGCAAAGAGTCGGGGAACAGGAGGGCAAGGAGAGCTCTGGGGGCTCTGGCGTGCAGGGCTGCCAAGGGCCAGAGCAGCCTTTGCTTGATTTGAATCGCAGCTTGTTGTTAACCCGCTCTTCAGATGCTTTAGCTGAGCAGTCCTTTTTTGCCTTTCAGGACCGACCGAAGAGCCTGAGATATGTGCGGGTCCATGCAGATACTGCAGTGCTCACCTAGTTCTGCTCAATTCTCTGCAGCTTGCGTTAAATCAGGGCAGAAATGTGCACGTGTAAGGTGCAGATGAATGGCTCTTGCCAATTAAATGCCTGTCTCGTTCTCTGTTGATGACTTGTAAAGCCACAGTTAGCTGAGCCCAGACAGCTGAGACTGGGCTGTATCTGCTTGCTGTTGGCAGATGTAACATGGTGGAGAAGAGTTATTTGCTTAATTCCTCATTTGAGCCTGGAAGTCTATAGGCAAGCGAGGAGCTTGGTTATGGAGTTAGCTCCTGTGTGTCCATTCACTTGCTGATCATTTATTTTGCACTGAATATTTGGTGCATTGGTCAAACGTGATGGCCTCTTCATTTCTCAAGTGACGCAAGTCACTCATCGACTGGTTGAACGCATTCAGGGTGTAAACAAGCAGCCAAGGGGGGAGCAAAGAGCTAAGACTTCTTGTGGTGTGACAGAGCTCATGCCGCTCTCAGATCTGCAGGTGGGTGGTGGGAGCAAAGGTGTTTTGTGCAGAGAAATGAGAGGGAGTCAGGACTGCGCCTTTGTTTCTTCTCTGGTGCTTAGAGATACAGCAGTCCACAAGCCAAGACCAGTGACTGCGCTGGAGCATCTCCAGGCTGAAGGTTATACACGTATGTGTTATTCTGTGTTGGGAGTTTAGAGTCAGGTTTATTGTGGTTGGTGCTGCTTATTCAATGGATCAGTATTCCATTGGCTTTGGCCAGTGGGGACTCTGCTGTGCTCCGAAACCAGATGCTTCTTGGCAGCATTGCACTTGGGCTGTGTAGGTGTGGCAGCAGGCGGAGCAAAGTAAAAATGTTCGAGTGATGCAGTTGGGAAGCTCAGTCTACACCGAGACGCAGAATTGAACAGGGACTTTTGCTAAAATGAAACACCATTTAATCTTTCTACTTCTGCCTTTTTATCGGCACTTTATTTTAACTCCACATGTAAAACTCTTGTAAGGAGGGCTCAAGTGGTAATCTTTATATTAATTGTAATTTTTATTGTTATAAGGAGTGTTTATCCTGATTAATTCTTTGATCTGCGTGGCATATCCCTTGCATTTATTCCAGCGGTCTAGCTTTGACAAAGCTGATTGCTTTCACAAGGGATGCTCATGAGGTTCTAGTCTAAAAGAAGCTGTTCAGTGGAAGGCTCTCATGCCCTATTAAAATCTGCAGGTTTTTTCAGATCAGTTTTTAAAGAAAATCATCAAATCAGTATTTACTCAACCCTACTAAAAATCTGTTAGAAAGAGTGTTGGAACAATTAGGGTTATTCATGGGACAGTGATCAGCCTGGAGGGTTTGTGCTGAGGCATCATTCCTGCAGCATTTGGTAATATCAATGGAAATGTATGAAGAGCTGTTCAAATGAGTAAACAAAAAATCACGTGTGGGATCTAGACAGCACTTATGGCACTTATATTGTACCTTTGTGGGACGTTCTTAGGGTTCTTAACGTTGTAACTCTGAAAGGTTTGATAGTTTTTGCTTTGAATGGTGGACCAAGATACATCATACCTGATTAACCCTATTAAACACTTCTATGCTTAAAAAAGTGAGATAAGCATGGGCTTTTGAAGGATTTGTATTTTCTGTAGGGAAACTCATTGGAGTTTCACTTGTGTAGATGAAGTTTAGGTATGTATTTTGTCTGGGCCTGACACTGCTCTGTAAGAGGGAACAAAGTCCAGCCTCTGGCATCTGACACAGGGATTTTTGGGCTGCAAAACTTGAAGAACTGGTTGCAAAATTTGGAAAAAAAAAAAAAAAAAAAAAAAAAAAAAGTAGTATAGACTTTCTGCAATCCACTTCAAAGTACTCGAATGGCTTTGGTTTTACAGGGTTTCAAATGCATCATTTTCTGTTTTTTTAGCTTTTTCCTACAATAAGCCTTTCTCAGTTTTGTTCTAAATAGTTTTGAATTCTTTCTAACCCCATCCCCCCCAAAAAAAAAAACTTTCCTCTTGGCTTAGGCTTCAGAAAAATGTAGGAAGTTACTCAAGAAATAGGAACTGGAGATCAGCCATTTTACAAGGTTTCCGCAGCGGGAGAAGTTCCTGTGTGTCACTGTGCTCTGCCTGTTCGGCTGCCGCGGTTGTGACAGCTCAGCCGACGCATGGTAACTCAGCAAACTGTGGGAGCTTGCTTGTGCCAGGGCGATGCTCAGGCGTGACACTGCCCTTTAGAAAGGTTTGTTTTCCAAAGGGGAAAGGCAGTCAAAATGCTCTGATGTCAAATATTACAAAAGCACAAAGAGCTGCCAAGCACATTTCCATATTAATGCCAGGGCCAGTGAAGTCAGGCAGGGGATAAGCTCACTACGAAATACCACCCTTAGGTGTCACATCAGTCCCAGAGTCCGTAAGCAAAACGGGACACAGGAAAGCAGAGGGGAGAATACCTTCTGGTGTGATTAAACCATAAGATTCAGGGGCCGTAGAAACCCTAAGGAGGAATCCTGCCTCTGAGAGCTGTTAGCCCCGTCAAGAAAAGATGTATATAACAAACATGGTCCTGAAGATGTTTCATGCACCTGGGTGACCCTGATTAAATGGGCTTTAAATGATTTTTATAGTAGGAATAAAGCAAAGAAAAAGGTCTCTGGGTTTTACTGAAAAGGGAAATTTTCGTAATAGGTAGACATTCCCTCTAAGAGTTAGGATCAGCTCTTAATGTTTTAATACCTTTATGAAGGATTTTGCAAAATGGCTGCGATCACATTATATAAATATTTAGAGGAGGTCCTGGTGCCATTATTGCCGTGGCTTGGGAAGCCTTTGCACTTTAGCAATTCATTTTATGGAACTAAAAGTACTTTTGAGATCTGTTTGAGATAACAGTATAAGCTTTGCATACATTTTGCATAGAATTTTAATAAAAGTTCCAGACACCAGTCCTTGGGTTTAAAGCTTCTGGCTGAAACTTTTATCGATGGAGATCTGCAAATAGTATCACCAAGAAGCAGCTGTCAGCGTACGCCTAGTGTGGTTGTTGGCGTTGCAGTGTTATTTTCATGGTCAATCCCTTTTCCTGCCTTTATCCCTTCTATAGAGAGTTGAACAATGTGGTATGAGACCTCTCCACGATGTCTGGCCCCCCGGAAAGTTGTTCTCTCCTCTTGCTTCCCACTGTTTCTGTATAATACACGGCTGGGGCTGTCCTCTCTTGATTTCTGAAGACTACATTGAGTGCCATGCCCACTTACTTTGTCTTTAAAAGCCCAACAACTTAGGTGCCTGTCATCTCACCCCTGCAGTGAGGCAGCTTCTTCCATCACTTTGCACAGAAGCCTTGTTTCATTTCAGAGAATGGTGGCTACACCTCTGGTGCCCTACAAAGTCTGCTGAGCCCAGGTATTTGTGCACTCAAATAATAAGATGCGAACTTGAGATGTAAGGAATCAAAGGAAAGAGGGTAACAGGAGAAACCGAGAAGTCAGCCTCCCAGGGTGGCTGTTAGACAGGGGCATCTGTTCCTTCAGGAGATTTATAATGTTCCTATTGGTTTTTCAGACGTCAGTCTCTTTCCGTGGCTCCTTTACTGTGCTTATTGCAGACAGGAAGATCTGCAGTTTTTACCTGCGTAGGGTAAGGTAAAATGGGATTTTTTCATTTGAGGTCACATTCTCATGTGCAAACGGGGGAATTTTTTCCCCTCTCTATATGTAAATTCTCAACAAAAGGACGGTGTCTGTAGTAGGAAACCCTCTAGAGAAGCTGCCTGAACAGGAGAAAGCATCCAGCTCTCCCGTCTTATAGTAGGATCTCTGCATCTGAACTCCCCTAAGCAATATGACCTTCTTCCTGATGAAATGCAGGATAATTGCCCTTCGAGCCTTTCATATGACAAGGGCTTGAAAGGCAGTGAAGTGGGGAACAGCCTGTACATTTCCTCCAGTGCTTGTTATGAGTGCAGCTGAGGCCCTGCCTGCCATGTAACGTCAGCCGTAGCCTCTGCTTGTAGGTCTCTAGCTCCCTCTTCCTAGAGTGGCATTGAACTGGTGAAATGTCTCCTTTGCTCCCAGGAGGCCAAGCCCTTGCAGAAGAGGTGGCAGGAGAACTGCAAGCTTGGTTTAGGCTCATCTCTGCTCTTCAGCATAAATCAGTGCTAAGCAAAGACCGCTTGTAATATAGGGATCCTGTAGCCTGCCTTCACAAATATATTAAATCCTTCTCTTAAGCACTAATAATACTTAATAAAAGTTTTATGAGCAATGTACATTTTAGAGTAAATTTTCATATCCATTTTCATTTTAAAAAGAACATCAAGGAGCAAATGTATTCATGCCAGCACAAAGTAATTTAGTGGAGTCACAAAAATGGCACAGGGCCCCCTCTGAAATAGTAAGAGAGCGTTGATTAGGCAAAGCGACCAATGGGGATGGGATTCAAAAACTTAATTCACCATGAAGGACTCGAAAGGGAAGAAATTCCCACATGCCAGCTAAGCATATTCCTCTGCCTGGAGGGGTGAAAAAGAACCTGGCTTCATAACGCTGTCCCGTATAACTGTCTGGAGCTACCCAGCTGGACCACTCTATATGGGCGCTGACCTGGAGGAGGTACCTTTTTCTGCAGAGACTCTTAGAGAATTCCTTAGGATTTCCTTGGATTCCACCAAGTGCTTGGGTGGCATTCAGTTGCCGAAACATTGACATCTAGCGCGCTTTCAGACACCTAGGGCAGCCCAGCTTTCCAGCCGCTCGCCCAGGAGAGGGACCCACTGCCAGCCCAGTGCAGGTGTTCAGGCTGCCCATGGCATCTAAAGAAGCAGCAGGTGCCTTCACCGAGCAACCAAATCACTGCCCTCCTGACAATCAAAAAACCATCTTTTTATTTTCAATCTACTGTTTCCAGCCCTCTGTAGTGGCTGCTTTATTGCACTTAAAATGTTGTCCTGCTGTGCTCCTGACTGCAGTTTTCCGTGCCCATCTGTTGTCTCTTGTCTCTCTGGGACAAGGAACAGTTGGAAACTACTTAAAAATAGCGTTCAGATTCACTGAATAGTTCCCGGAGGAGGACAGAGGGGAAGGGAACCTCTTTTACCTCCTGCCTTACAAGCAGGTTACAGAATTGCTTGCTTCAGTGCTTGGGGAAAATGCGACGTGCCAGTCTTATCCCGAGTAGCAACGTGAACTCTCCTCTAACCATTGGGCATCCCTCTCGGTCCCTCCCTCTTGTTGGAGCCGTAGGAACCAGGGTGTCCGAGAGGAAATGGTGCTGGTCTGGTGGGCAGATGGATAGGGGATTTCCATGCTGACTTTTTAAAGACATACAATAATTCATACACTTTTACTTGTTTGGGGGTGAAAGAAGGTATATTTCCTTGGAATAATTGAGTATGTTGAGTGGAATGGTTCAGGGCTGTTGTCTTTTCTGGTCTTTACAGGTACATGTGAGGGACTTTCTGTGGTATAAGTTACTTGCTCATGGGGCAGGCGGGGGCTTGCAGTGGACGGTTTTGCTAATCTTGTGTGAATCCACCTTGCATTTTGTTGGCAGGGAGTCAGTGGGGCCGAGAGGACCAAAAATATTGCAGAATTTTGCATCTAATCACTCTTGTGTTTGAAGTAATCATAGACTTGGGGAAATGGATCCGGAAGGGACCTCCAAAATGTGCCCCGTCCCCTGCAGCGGAGGTTGAGGTTGTTTGTAAACTGATCTTGACAGCTGCTTGCCTCATGCGTCCTCAAAACCTGATGGAAAATGGAGGCAATTTGTTCTACTTGCAGTCAGAACATCTTCCCTCACATCTAACTCAAATCTCTTGTGCTGCAGTTTCAACCCGTTACGTGATGATCACTGTATTACTTCGGTCTTTGCAGCTGTTCTTTAGATACCTAGGAGTGTTGTCATTCCCTGTGGCCCCAGCCATTCCCTCAAAACTAAGCTCTCTTGGTTCCGTCTGGCCATCCCCGTTGTTTTCCGGAGCTCCTGACTGTTCTTGCTTCTCAGATCTGAGTTTTAGTTGATCCCTGTCCTTCCCAAAGTGTGGGATTCAGGCGTGGAATTGGAGACACCATTCCATGTGAGTTATTGCAAGGATGGCATATCTGCTGAAGGTATGGATACCCGTTTAGCTTAATCCATTTTCAGAGGAGAGGTGTAACCTGAAGTCATCATGATGTTAAGAGATTTAAAAAAAGAAGAAAAAAAAAAAAAGACAGGTCACAAGAAGGAAGGTATTTAACAGAAGCCACCACTCTGTGTTGAACAAATAAACACTTCTCAGTGCTGCTCTATTCATGTGTTTTCTTTCCAGTTTGACTTCTTGGATTGTAGAATCACTGTTAAATTTCTAGATGTATTTTTCAGGTACCTTTATAAACAGGAACCATTTCAAAAGATGATGGCAATTAAAAAAAATTATGATTTTTGATATCTGAAATAAGGGGTCATTCTCAAACTGCTTGTGTGGGTGCGCACTTATGTTGAAGAGAAGACCATCTGGCTAATGGAAAATGTCAAACCCTTCACGTTGACTCTCTGCGTGTTTCCATAGAGGTTTAAATAAGAGCGTTAATAAAGGTGTGAACCCTCTCATTCTCACACGGAGATGCTCACTTGATGCCTTTGTCTCTTGCAGGAATCTCCTTTATGTCTATCCTCAGAGCCTGAATTTCGCCAACCGCCAGGGATCTGCCAGGAACATCACTGTCAAAGTCCAGTTCATGTATGGAGAGGACCCAAGCAATGCTATGCCGGTGAGGGAAGTACTTTGTGCTCCGGGTGAATGCTGCATACCGATAAGGCAGGGTACATGTTGCAGTCATAAAACCCCTTTGTTAAAGAAAACCCTGCTGAAATACATTCCAAAATAACATGTTTGGGGGAATGTAAAATTACAATATTTCAGAACAAAGAGCACATTTGTATTGTTGCAAAGTTTGCAAAGTAACACTGTAGTAGTAGTATTTTAACCTGAGATGTTTGCAGTGGACATCCTTCTCTTTGGAATAGCATCTTTGTTTCCATGCCCAAAAAATCAAAGGTGATAATTATACTTGTGTTCAGGGCCAGGACTGATCAGCACATGGTGAAGATCTGCGTAGGGGTGGTTACGTTCATCGATTCTTCAGCCATATCTGTGTGCATGCTTAACTGGGATTATTGAAATAGCGAACTTTCCAGTAACTAAGTAAAATGTTGAATGTAAGTGAAGGGGCATGTAACAAGCAGATGTACCAGGCTGGTGAGTGGAGCTGTGAATGTCTCTGGGGGATTATGGAACAAATTCTTGGCACAGTTTTACAGGGGGATTTCTGTGTTGTTTTTTTTCTTTTTTTGCAGGTCATCTTTGGCAAATCTAGCTGTCCCGAGTTTTCCAAAGAAGCGTACACAGCTGTAGTATATCACAACAGGTAAAACACATGGCAGCTTGTGAAAGGACATGGCCCCTTGTGAAAGGACATGGCCCCACATGGATAGTATGATTCCACCCAAAGGAAGTTTTACCGGTGTGAAAGTAGAGTAACTCACCAGCGACTCTGTCTCAGTGTTAATTATTTAGCAGTGACGATCTGCACAGCACTCAAAACAACTGCAGTGTCAATTGATACTGTCGTTAGAGTTTTGTGATGACTAGGAGCCAGAGTCTTTGTTTGCTCTGGTAGAAATCAGCGTTGTGTCAGGGGCTGTGATCCTGAGCACGTAGCCCAGCTCAGCAGATGCTGTAAGTACAAGCCTCAAGTTAGTAGTCACGAAGATTTACGTTATAAACTCGTATTAGCACGTGCTTCATTATTTTGCTGGAGCCTTTTAGTCTTTAGTTAACAAATTGGAAATGCTTGGTCTTGAAAATAATTTCATTGCAGCTGGGGTAAGGAGTGCGGAATCTGGCGCTTACGTGTTAATAGTGTTGGTAGCTGTACTGGGGAGAGATGTACCGGGGAGAGAATCCTGGGGAGAGATGTACCGGGGGGAGAATCCTGTCCTGCTGGTTGGGGTTGTGGCAGTCTCCACCTTGAGACAAGAGGAGTTCATTGCTCACGGGGAGCAGCACAGTCCAGAGTGCCTGTGTGAGGTGGGGGCTGCCGCTCTCATTTTCTGTGGGCTGTAAATGCATACTCAAAAGTTTTTCCCGTCCTTGTTGGTCAGAAAGTGAAGCTTTAATCCCTTGGGATAGTCCATATACTTCCTTCCCTCCAGATACTTTAACTCAAAGGATTCAGTCTCGAGCATAAGCTAGTTAACCACGCTGGTTGTATTGATGACTCAGCTGAGGGTCTGGTCTCTGCGCAGATCGCCTGATTTTCATGAGGAAATCAAGATTAAGCTTCCAGCCACTTTAACTGATCACCACCACCTGCTTTTTACTTTCTACCACGTCAGTTGCCAACAAAAACAAAACACTCCCCTGGAGACTCCAGTTGGATACACCGTGAGTGTCTTTCAGTCTTTCTGTTTTTCAGCGCCGGGTGTATCCATAACGCATTTGTTTGTGATTCGTTTGGCGTCACTGTCAACTCATACGCCGTTGCAGAATTTGAAAATTTGACAGTCAAGCCTGCAAAATTCAAGAAAACCTTAAGAAGTGTGTCTTTTTGTTTTTTCTTGTATTAATTCCTTCTCCTTAAAGTGGATACCGATGCTTCAAAATGGACGGTTAAAGACTGGCCAGTTCTGCCTACCTGTTTCATTGGAAAAACCACCACAGGCTTATTCAGTGCTTTCTCCAGAGGTGAGTGTCCTTTGTGCTGAAAACCAGCAGAATACTGCGCTTAAGAAGTGAGAGAATGCATGCGTACATAGCAGTGTGTGGGGGGGGCATGTGTATTTTTAACTCTTAGGTTGTTTATTTCTTAAATACTGTTAAGTTTAGACAGGGATGTGTGTTTGTGTGTGGGCACGCGCGTGTGATCTGACAGTAAAATGGAAAGAAATGGCAATTGTAGTTAGAAGTGCCTTAGCTCTGCTTTCTGTCGCGTCCCCACTCATCTTTCTGTTAACCTGCAGGTTCCACTCCCTGGAATGAAGTGGGTGGATAACCACAAAGGGGTTTTCAACGTAGAAGTTGTTGCTGTATCATCCCTCCATACTCAGGTAAATGATAGGAGCAGTCATTGTAATAAAAAGAGTCTTTTGACAGTTGAAATGCTGTCAAAGTTGATGCTTGAAGAGAATAATAATTACGTGTAGTGAAATTACGATCTCATTTTCAGTTCTGAGCCAGCAGGCCTGTTATTCCTCGTTCTGCTGTGAGTATATTTGAGAAGTTCTGCTTAAAAATATAAGTAGTTTGGCCTTTATTCACAGGGGTGAATGGCCAACAGTGTTTTCAGACCTCAGATTGTTGTGTTTAATACAATAGGTCTAACGTACAGCCCAGGCACATGATGTTTTCTTGTTTTCCATTTTCCCCTCTGCCTCTTTTGTTTCTCCATGATTTTTTCATCTGCCTTTCTTTGATCTGAAAAGAAAGATGACGTTCATTTTGACTAATCATTTCAACTTTTGTTTTATTAATTCCCAGTATGTCATTTTGATGGTTTTTGTGTATTTTATTTGTGCTGTAAATAGTAACATGATTTTAGTGCATTTTTGTCTGTTTTTCTAAGAATACACAGTCTGTGGGTCCTCTAGTTTTGCCCTGACGATTTCTGAACATTGGGCCATTTCACTTGAATTAGACATATGTGCAGAGCTCTCAAAGATGTTGAGCTTCTGCTAATTTTGTGAGATTAAATGGTCAGATAGAAGAATGAGGGAGAGAATCCATCTATGAGGTAAAATTCATAGAAAATGGAGTTACTTTTTGGAGCTTCTCGATGATTATTGGTTTTTTTGCTTGTGTATAGGACCCTTATCTTGACAAGTTCTTTGCACTTGTCCATGCTCTGGATGAGCACATGTTCCCTGTGCGAATAGGAGACATGAGAATTATGGAAAACAACTTGGAAAACGAACTGAAGAGCAGCATTTCAGCTTTAAATTCCTCTCAACTGGAGCCGGTAGTGCGATTTCTTCATCTCCTGCTTGACAAACTGATTCTTCTGGTAGTAAGACCTCCTGTCATTGCAGGCCAAATAGGTATTCTATTTAAGTTTTATAGAGAATTACATAGCTGAAAGTTTGACACTTCCAATTTTATCATATTTATGTAGAAATAAAAAAGTCCATTTTTATGCTTTATTTTAGTGCTACTAATATACCATGTATCTTCAAAATAAAACACGCTGGCATCCAGACCAGTGATGGTGCACACAGGAGCAATATTTAATACAGAGGTTTTCAAGAATGACTAGTAATTTGGTGCCCAAGTTGAGACACCAGAAAGGGTGTCTCAAAGTTGGATGCTCAGCGTTTTCTTAGCACTGGAGCCCAGAGACACCTTTGTCTCCATACTGACATTCAGAAACTAAGAATTTCAACCTTACTAGTCACCTTGGAAAATCTTGAAGTAGGTAAGATAAGAAGATACAGATGCTGGATATTCCTGTCGCTGTTGTGGATCTGATGTTGTCAGCATGAATAATCCCTCCTGTTTTATCTCCCTGTTATGGACAGTACAAAAAATCTCAAGTGGAAGTCAGAATTAGATCCTCAGTGTTTAAAATAGCAGTTGGGATTTTTCATAGGAAACTTGAGTTGGATATGATGGAATACAAGTATCTAAGACTGCTTTAAAAATAGCAATTGTTTATTTGAGAAAGGTTACCTTTTGGGGGAAGAATTTTGCTTGAATTTTTATTTTATATTTTAAGGGTCTTCCACTCTTTAAGTGTTCTGTATTGGTTTAGTTTGTCTGTATGGAGCATTGAGCACATTACCATATAGCTTTTAAAAAAGTAAGACTTACAGTCTCCAGCTGCAGCCTGCTTCATTCCTAATTTGTTTAGAATACCTACCTAGGTCCATGTGTAGAATTCTGTGCTCACTTTTAGAACAGATTTTTTTTTTTCCAAAGGAGAATGGAATTGTTCTTTTTGATACAGCTTATATTTTGGCTATGGCTTAAATGAAGGAAATAATTAACTAAGAAAAGTATGATAAATATCCAAAGGGTATTATCCATGAATTAAACAAGGACTCGATCTTGTCACCATTGCAGCCGATGACCAAAGTTGGTCTGATTCCAGAAGTCAGACCTAAATTCATTAAATTTGTTATTAATAAAAGTGGAAGCTTATCACTGCAACACCTGTCTTCCTGTCAAGCTGTTGATTAGACCTAGTTTGAATACCAGGTTCAGTTTTTCATCAGAAATGCTTGTTATTCTCTAACAACCTTCACCATTTATCCTTTAGAAGGTGGATGAAATGCATATTTAGGATTTGCTCGTGGGTACTGCTGCAGTCTAAAACTAACCCCTCGCTTATTACTTTCAGTTAACCTGGGCCAAGCGTCTTTTGAAGCAATGGCATCAATCATCAACAGGCTTCACAAGAACTTGGATGGAAACCAGGACCAGCATGGCAGAAACAGCCTTCTTGCTTCCTATATTTATTATGTTTTTCGCCTACCAAATACCTATCCCAACTCACCATCACCAGGTAGCTCTTTTTTCATTTTATTTCAAGTCACGGTTTGTTAAAAGCGAGCAGAAATTGCTTGCTGGCAGGTGCTCTTGAGCTCCAACTGCATGGCTGGTTCCCTGCCAAGCCTTGTTATTAACTTTCTTTATGATCCAGTGTAGCCATTTACAAGATGAGTTTAATTACAGTTAGCCATGTCAGAAATTTAACTATTTGATGATCTTAAATAACAGTGTCACTGCTGAAAAACTAAATTATGGCAAAATACTGTTTTTTTAAGTTTTGCTTTCTGTAGCAAGTTAGACAGATGTGGTACACTCTTGCCCTGTCATATTTCCCAGTCTCCTTCACTAGTACTTTTGTACTTTTATCCAGTTCCATCAAAAGTTGAAACACTGGCAAAGGAATGTGAAATACTTGAAAACACATGTCTGGGTACAGGAGGGAAACAAATTCATTCCACCCCTGCTGAGAACAAGGCATATATCTGCATGGGGGAAGAGATGTTGTGAATGACAGCCACAGAAAACTAGGCTTTGGAAGGACTGTTGTGCACAGCACTTGCTTCTCGCATGGAGTGGCAAACCGCTGAGAGGCGTTGGAAAGGTTGTGTGCTTAAAACTGTGCCCAGTCCTTCAGTGGTTTTTGAGTCTGAGGTCTGGAAAATATCCCTTTAGCTAAAGACGTACCTCACGCTGGCTGCCTAAATCCACAGGGAGCTTCCTGCTTCCCGCAGATCAGTGGATAGAAGTGCTTTTTAATCCTATCCCTTTCTCCCTGCTGCTTGCCTTGGAGAACCAGGAGGGGAAGGCATAGGGAAGATTTCCTCACGGGCCAGACCCGCTGCTTATCCGAAGGGTTCGGTGCATCAGCCTGGTGTAAAGCAGCATGCGATCAAGGCTCTGACTGATGGTCTAACAGGGTGTTCTTTCATACGCCACCGTAGGTCCCGGTGGCTTAGGGGGATCAGTGCATTATGCCACCATGGCTCGATCTG